>NC_056733.1:903474611-903626494 GCF_019279795.1 Protopterus annectens
TGCCATTAGTCGGACTGCTTCAGCCAGCCGCAGTACACACTGCAGAGTTGTTTCCCAGGCCTCCATCAGGAAGATCAAGTGACACTTGTGTGTGTGTGTTGTATCCACGTGTGTCCCCCTCCCATGGATGGGTACACTCACCTTTTAAGCCTGTGTCATCAGCAACCAGAGTAACTTCTTCAACTTAAACACCTTGGCAATAGTCAGGGCTTTATGCTACTGCTGCAGGCTAAATATTTTAAACTTTTGATGTCAGAACAGAACTGCTTATGACAACTCCAAGATAGCTGATGAAGAAATTACCTTACTCTAGCCTCTATCCTACTTTAAGAGTAAAACAGAATCCTGATGTCAGAGCTGCAACACCTCTTTACAGAAGCCTGCAAAAGTTCTGGAATGTGCTGTTTTAAAAATGCATCAGAAATTTCTTCACATGTATCTTTAATCTGCTTTGCAGTTTTGACTTGGTACTGCACATTTTGGGTTGATAGTAAACAACCCTAATGCCTAAAGTAGTAGATGCACATAGTCCCCCCCCCAAAATAATCTATCCAGTGTACAGCTTTATCACTAGGAGAAAGTCATTAGCTATTACCAACATTCATCACTTAGTTGCACCCAGACAGATTACTGAAGAAATAAGGACGGAGTTCAGGTATCATAATTTTTTGCCAGCACCTTTACCTTCTCACTGTTTTCCCTCCTTTTCTAACCCCTAACCTATTGCCTCCAGCACTTCAACTTCTTCAGTTCATCTCTATCCTACATTTGCTTTTATTACACACCTTCTACTCCTTTCCTCTGTTAGAAGTGGTTTCAAATGTACGCATAAATCTGTTCATGTACAGCACAACTATTTTGTGACTATTATTCATTTTATTCACGACTATTATTTTATTCTGCTCTACATTTACATATATTGTGCGTGCACTATTACTCGCTTGTATTTTGCTTATAATTTTATGTTTATAATTTATGCAATTATTGTTACTTCTGGAGCTTTTTCTCCCTGGGCCTCTGCTGAAAATGGGCTCCCAGCCCAGTCAGACATTATCCGGTTAACAAATGTAACAAATAAATAAATACATTTTTTGCATAGGCAGTCTGGCTTCTTCTGCACCTGTAACTGACAGCCAGGTTCTAATAAAGCACTTTCAAAGAAGGTCCAGAATTAACAGGCAGCTGGTTTAGTTTCCTTGATACCTAGCAGATCTAAATATCATTTCTGGGAGTCCAAAAGCACCTTTGCTCCCCACATGAAGTGCTCTTGCATTATATTAAAGGAAATGTTTGCTGCTTCATCATTGCTGCAGTTATGAGAAATGGGGGGGGGGGGGGTGTACATCTGTGCTGAACAGCTCATGGACCTCTCCTTAATGATGTCCACTTCAGAAGGCAGTTCTTACTTTCTATTCACAGGAGAACTGTTACAGATACAGAACGTTTGACCATCGAGGTACAGCGCACAAATCCCCTGCCATGCCGCCAAGTACTCTTCACTGAAACATGAAAACCATCAGTGGAATGGGACTGGGTATCAGGCATATTTGGCTTCAGTGAAGCAAGCTTACCTAGTTGGTGTTTTTCTTCAAGAATGAGAAAGCCATCTCCTATCCATTTCCCACAGGCTTCGGCACAATAAACTGTCAAAATATTCAGGGAGGATGACATGCCTCTGGAACTATGAGTTACAAGCTGGCCATCTGCAGGGACTTGGGAATTGGAGTCTAGGTGTGATGCATTACTTAATTTCATACGGGCCTTGCAAGATGGAGAAGATGCCACTGTTGGCCTTCCAAGGGGCACGGTCAGCTACAGATATTAAAGATGGATGTCAGGGCCACAGGCTGGTAAATCTGCACTTCTGTGTGGTTGAAGGCCTCAGGCTCTTACAGGACTGAAGGAATTGTAAAGGTCCTCCACCTCTTCTCTTGGAAAATATTTAGCTGCTTGCTTCTTGTCTATTATCCTACTAAGATTATTAAATACTCCACTGACGCTTTCTGAATATGTTGCTCCATCCAAAACAGGGGCATATTCACCCTTGACCTAATGCTATAAGCTTTTTATGCTCTACAAGGTCACTCAAAATTACACAATCTCTGTTACAAAGTCTTTTTACTAAAAGAAGCACAATTCATACACTATGAGGTTTTATGAGATTCATTAAGGTGGAAAAGAGAGCAAAGGCAAAAGCCCTGCAGTGGTACTTTTTGGCCACAAACAGACTTCTTGGTGACATTTTACAGAGATAACATTGGTCTCAGAACTCTAAATCACAGTAAACAAAATATCTTAAAGAGAATGCTAGCAATAAAACTCTACCAAAAGAAGAAAAATAATCTCAGATGTTATACTCATTACAATTAATAATGCCGGACAGAGGATACCAAAAGACTTGTTTCTGCTCACTTAAAAAAAACAAAGATGAAAAGAAGGTAGTGTGGGGTGGGGTATGGACAACCCTTGTATTTACATGTTCACCCTACTGATGTCCACAGCATGGGGATGCCAACCTTCTGTAGAGAATGTGTAAAAACTCTGCCAGCACTGGTTAGACATCTGCTTGCAGAGTACCTGCCACATCGTGTATAACACTGCTGCAGCGATCCTTACAATGAATATCTTAAAGGAACTTACTATCATATTCCACACTTGTGCTCCTCTGATGCCGTCACTCAGTCTCCTCACTATCAAATTCCAGACTTGTGCTCCTCTGATACAGTCACTCAGTCTCCTTACTATCAAATTCCAGACTTGTGCTCCTCTGATGCAGTCACTCAGCATCCTCACTATCAAATTCCAGACTTGTGCTCCTCTGATGCAGTCACTCAGCTTCCTCACTATCAAATTCCAGACTTGTGCTCCTCTGATGCAGTCACTCAGTCTCCTCACTATCAAATTCCAGACTTGTGCTCCTCTGATGCAGTCACTCAGCATCCTCACTATCAAATTCCAGACTTGTGCTCCTCTGATGCAGTCACTCAGCATCCTCACTATCAAATTCCAGACTTGTGCTCCTCTGATGCAGTCACTCAGTCTCCTCACTATCAAATTCCAGACTTATGCTCCTCTGATGCAGTCACTCAGTCTCTTCACCTCAAAAAGCTGCAGCTATGAGCTATCAGCTGCTTACCGTTCATCACATACTTAAATTAGTTGGTCTGGAGAGAGGTTCTTTGTTGGTTATGCAACTACAAAAAACTGAGCAGTTGTTTCAGTGATGAAATTGTGACATTTACTCTTCTCACCCTAGTAAATTCATCCAATCAAAAATATTAAACAACAATGTTCGCCAAATAATTTAATAAGAGCTCAGAGAAATTAAATGGAAAATTTAAGTGTGACACAGTTGTGACCAGACAAAACAAGTTATATTCCCTTAACGTATACATGAGTTATGTATTATTTTTAACATTCAATTACTTGTTTAATCCTCATATATAAAGAATCTAAATAACATGCAGGTAGTTAGTTACTTCTTCTGCCAAGTCCAATGAGCTAATGTGTTACAAAAAGCAACAGAAAAGGAGTCATCACATGCAAAACTGCTTTCCTTACCTCTCTTTCCGTGCCCAACGGTGTGACAATTAAATGTGGATTTCTCCTAAAGTTATGCATGAGGAACAACAGACAGCCCACACAGCCAAGGTTGTCTTACTGTACTTAGAAGTGAGCACACACTTATTTTTATAAAAATAAGCAGAAAATTAAAAAAGCATGTTTAAAACCGCACTTTTACATTAGCGTGCATATTTCTGATTGGTTAAAACATGTACAACATAAATCATTTCATACCAATACCTTAGAATCCCTTTTAACCCACAGACTGTCAGGAAGACTATACTCCAGCTTTGCTGACTTCAGAAAGGTATGTCCATGATTTGAAAGCACAAAGAGATGGATCCACATTATAATGAAACAAAAAAGTAGAAGTTAGACTAACAGTCACTTCCAAAGATTGAGACCGGAATTTTAAATGTTTACAGAGAGCTGCTTATGAGCACATTGCGGCAAAGTACTGAAATCAGCTACCATACGTTCCCATCAATTTAAATTAAAGACTGTGCCACAGCTGTCCCTCACTAGTGATGCAGCAAATGGAAGCTACTCACCGAAGTATGACAAGATAAAGTCTGTGTCAGAATCATTTAGACTACCAATAAATAACTCTCCAAATAACTTTTTTCCATTTTTAATACCCTGACAGGCAAAAGATGTGGTGGTGTGCTAAATTGCCAAAACATTTTTACCCACTGGTGCTTAACTCTGTCAGTTAAAAACTACTTTCAACCAATCAGAAAACATTAAGATTAGACTTGCTGTTATAATACATATATCAAGGAAATGTATTCATTTTGTTAAAAAAAAAAAAAAAAAAAAAACAGCTCATGCAGACTCGTGCTACTTTGTTCTCTAGAACTCTTACCTTTCGAGGACTATCCAAGAAAATGGCAGTTGAAAGGGCTGCAGTACTGCCTTCTGCAGATGGAGCAATGTTCTTCCCAGCATGCATTGCAGTCTGCTGTTCCCCAAGACTCCTGAGAAAAAAAGAAGATTCAATTATGTAAGTTGTCAGAACAAGGCAACAGTGCAAGGGAGAATGTTTTTTATATAGACAAGTACCATGACTCAATATCTTCTATGGCACCTCAGCCAGCAGGCGGTCACAACTTAAACTTTTTCCATCAGCAGAGGGAGCTCTTTGGTTATATTCACTTGGCAGTCCCTCTTAGTCACACTCTTCCTCAAGTGTCTGTTGCCTTCATCAAAATACTATTATGGAGCACCTCTCCCATTTCCAACTATTTCTTTTCCACACAAAGAAGAAGAGAAGAGAAGCTGAAAGGGAATCTGCATGCAATAACTTCTCAAGGAAGGGGTTTACCAGAGCTACAAGGTGAGTGCGCTAAAGAAATCTAGGGGTTAACGAAGATGCCTCTGTAACACCCCCTGCCCTGCATGTTCTCAACCTGATGAGCAGTTTGTCATATCTTAAGCATGTTCCAAGCAGCATGACCCTACAAATAATGACATATAACGCAGAAGGCTGTGGAGACCAATCCTGGCAAAACTGACTTCAAAGTCAAACAAGACAGCATGGCTGCATGCTTGATAAGTATATTAGCCCAGCAGTTTCACACACCTCTATGCTACTGACCTCTCTAAAACAAGCTGCAGGTGGCACCGTACACCTGGCAGAGATTTACCTCTGCTGTGCTAAAAATGCAATGGGCTAACCAAGCAGACATAGCATGAAACTGGATTACCTGATGAGAATAGTCATGACAGAAGGAAAATGTGCACCGTGCATCGAGATCGTTCAACTACTACTAATTCACACTTACATACAGAACAATTCCCATGTTATTAGAAGAAACAGAACTGTCTTGTTAAATCTGAGAAAAGTAAACAGGTTGTTTCATCTGTCACACACAAACTGTGCTTGTTAGGTAATGCCTAAGCTCCTCACATCTAAGAGTCTCAGAACAGCTTCACCCCACTTAGACTTCCTTGTGAAAAAAATGAAAAGCAGAAAAGAGCAAACTCACACACCATTTTCAGCAGAAATGTTAGATTACTGTGAACTGAACCGCTATGCTTCTAAGTGAGGAAGGATTAAGACAATGGAGCAAAGCATAAGAATCACAGCACAGCTAAGAACCGATTTTGGGAGAAGACTCCTTATGGAAACTTAAAACTCCTTTGAGAAAAGTCATCAGGACAGAATGGCCAACTTCAGCCAGTTCGTGAAAAGATAAAATAACGGAAAATGGAACTTAAGCTGATGAATACTGCAAACCACACCCCAAAAGGGAAAAAAACTGTCCAAGATCTAGCACATTGACAAAACAAGACAAATGCGCCTGCACAAACTTTTTAGACAATGAAGCCCTTCAATTTTTGATACAGAAGTAGTCATAAATGTCTACTTAAAGACTGCTATCGGAACATAAATACAGAGTCAGACACCCCAAAACAAGCTGAAGCTATACATTCTAAAGCAAATCATATAGAGACAAAAAAGGAATGAATGAGATGAAAAGGTATCCTCTTAATGGTGCAGATATTGAATAGGTCCAGAAGCAGCTTGGGGGAGATATCTTAAGTACTGCAACAGATGAAACAGAAACAAGGAAGGTCAGAACGCCACTATCAGGGTCAAGCTACAACATATCCAGAACGCCGCTATCAGGGTCAAGCTACAACATATCCAGAACGCCGCTATCAGGGTCAAGCTACAACATATCCAGAACGCCGCTATCAGGGTCAAGCTACAACATATCCAGAACGCCGCTATCAGGGTCAAGCTACAACATATCCAGAACGCCACTATCAGGGTCAAGCTACAACATATCCTCTCCATTGCAGGAAGACTATCTGCAAAATACGGAATGTAGGAAATGTGCAGGAAAGAGATAACCCAGCTCATGACCAAATACCAGATACTGGCTCAAAGCCACAGAAATTAGGAAAGTGTGAATTTGATTTAATGGCAAAAAGCTTTAGCACCACAATGCCACAGACTATGATGATACTGAAAAACCTGACAAACTATCATATCTAAGAGCTTTGCATCCTCCTCTTGGGAAATGTAATGACTCACAGTCAGTTACCATATGTAGGAGGCCAAGGAGATGCTCAAGAAGAGACACTTCATAGACGGCCACAATCACATCTTAAGAAATTGAAATTTATTACTACATAAAACTCCTCATATGTTAATTCCTAGAGCAACAGAACTACTGTTTTCTTCTCCCCCCATAATAAGCACCCCTCTCCAATCGTTACTTGTTCCACTATGTCTAGCCACATCTTTACCCTCCTCCTGTTCCTCCAATGTTCCAGCATATTCCCAGCAAATACACAAAACTGCACAGATTGAATGTGGAATGCCACTTCAATATGCCACATGTAACTCAGGTCACTTCAATCCCCATTAAATTAATCAAATATGCCACCTTGCATTATCTATCCAACACGAGACACACTCATGTTTCAGAGAAAATACTTTAATCACTTTATTCACAAGCTCCAGAAAACCTCTCTTCATAGTTCATACAGTTCATAGGTCAGTACTAGGCTAACTGCCCTTGTGGGCCATTTTAAGCCTAACCAATTAGCCAATGTGAAAATCAAACCCTGCACCATGCGTTTGTAAAGTAAACACCTTAACCATTAAGCCAACTTCCTCCACTAACCCTCTTCTCTATCACTCCCTTTCTAGCCTATATAAACCTAATAATCCTCATGGCTCCTAGTCCTTTATTCTTTCCTGCTCCTTACCCTCCCCCTCCATATATAGTGCATAGACCACTTTATAGCAGTAATAATGCAATTGTACACCAGCAAAGTACAGCATAGTCAACAAGTTCTACATAGACTTCTTGTTTCCGACTGGCTTTAAATGTGACTACAACTTTAAAAATACTAGATTACACCTTGGGTTTATTTGCTCTGCAACTGGAATTGAACAGTGTTAACCTGATTATTTTTATTGTCCTTCCTAGGTTGTCTAAAAATGGTCCATATGGATCAATGCTCTATCATGGTAAACAAATTAAAAATAAATGCATCAAATAAACAGACAAATAATGGGGAACACTGTTAACCTGCCCTTATACTGATCTGATTTAAGGTACTGAGTAATCAGGGAATCAAATGCCTGACAAGCAAGATGTTCCACTCTGTGCTCCAAAATACGCAGCGGAGAAGCATCTCATCCCCAGACTGTGAATCCCAAGTTTTCTAGCCCCCAGACAGGGTCCCATCTGGACAAGTACAGCTCAGTAAACTGCCCTTAAGAGTAAGACTCCTGGTGTTAGCAACCCATGAAGGCCCCAGATCACTCAAGCAGGGAAACAGGCATAGAAGGTGTAGGAGTCTGTGGACATTGACCCTTAAAAGACCACTGGATCCTGCACATTTGGAGATAGACCAAAGCAGCCATAATAAAGACTACCCCATATGATTCACAACTCCAAAAATGTTCCCAGTCTGGAACCTGAATGTTCAAGAAAAGTGTGTGATTCTCTTTGTAGAGAGACAGAACGAGTCAGAAATCACACTCCTTGGACACAGTCAAACGGGAATCTAAGGAAAGGAATTCTCTGGAATTCAACTAAAAAGAAGTTATGTTCTTACCATAATGTTCTATCTGTGTTGTCGATCTTCATCCATTCTTGACTGATGGTTTCGATTCTCACCCCTCGGAACAGACTCAGCTGTTATACATATCTTGTGCCAGCCAAAAACTCTCAAGCTAATCACAAGGCCTTCTTTAGTTATGTCAGGAATCTGGGTGGCAACTCCCAGATATGCTCTGAATTAGTGCAAAATGGCAAAAAATACACTGAACCCACTGACATTGCCAACATCCTGGCAGACAGGTTCAGTGCAAACTTCTCCCCCCCTTCCCCCCTAAAAGAGCAAATGTCTATCCCAACAGAATGTAGCCTCCCAGACATTGCAGATGCACAGGTGAAAGCTGCCCTCTCCAAAGCAAAAAACACAGCATCAATGGGACCAGATGGTGTCCCGGGCTGCGTCTTACACGAGCTCCAAGAAGAACTGAACCCTCACATAAAGTCACTGTTCAAACTCAGCCTTACTACAGGATGTGTACCCAAAGAATGGCGTACAGCAACTGTGGTCCTGATCCACAAAGGTGGTGCCACAACGGACCCTGGAAACTATCGCCCTATAAGCCTGACTAGTCTAGTCTGCAAAGCTATGGAGCGTATCATCATGAAACTCATAAACAAAGACATTGGGAATCTCCAGACACTGGACCCTACCCAATTCGGCTTTGTTAAGGGCAGATCTTGCCTCTTAAACCTAGTTGACTTCTTTGAAACAGTTACCAAGGCCATAGATGAGGGGACAGCCTACCTGGACCTCGCAAAAGCCTTCGACACAATACCCCACTCGGGCATCATAAATAAGCTTACCAGCTTAAATATCAACCCCTATGTCACAAGATGGGTTGCAAACTGGCTCAGGGATAAAACCCACATGGTCAGAATTGCAGGTGCCATGTCAGACTCTAAACCAGTTACAAGTGGCATCCCACAAGGCTCAGTCCTGGGACCTCTCTTGTTCGGTATATACTTCTTTGAGGTACAGGCTAACATGGGAGGACTATGGCTGACCAAGTTCGCAGATGACTGCAAACTGGGAGCCATAACTGACTCTCCGGCTGACAAAAGCATCCTTCAAAAGGGTCTCACAGAGACGGATACCTGGTGCCAGAGCCACGGCCTCAAGCTAAATGCCAAAAAGTGCATAGTCATCCCCTTTGGGAAAAACAAAGTGCCCACAAATTACCACATAGATGGTAATCCATTAAGTATGGAAGAAGTAATTAGGGATTTGGGGACCCAAGTAAATAGCAATCTCTCCTTTGACAATCACGTTGCCAAAGTGGTTAGAAAGACCTTCTATATAGCCCACCTTATCATGAAAGGGTTCACATCTAGATCAAGAGAGGTCATTGTGCCCCTCTACTCATCACTCATCAGGCCCATAATTGAATACAATGCCCCATTTGGGATGTACCTTACCCGACACCTGCAGCAACTGGAGAGACCCCAACAAGTACCTCACCAAGAGGATCACAGGCCTCAAACAGCTGCCCTATGCAGTTCAACTAAAGAAACTCCAGTTCTACTCAGTTGCTTACCGCCTACTCAGAGGCGATCTATGCCTGACGTACAAAGCCATGTCTAACCCTGAATTAATGGACATGCTCCACCACAGGAAATCCAAATCCCTTAGAGCTACATGCGCCAGGGACTTAAACCTCAGCACAACAATAAATAGTACATGCTGGAGGGACAGATTCATATCCCAGAGGCTCCCCTCACTCTGGAACAGAATCCCAATTCATGTTAGGCAGAGCCCCTCACTGACCCTCTTCAAGAGAAATCTTGACGAGTGGATGGGAGATCATAAGTTTACCCCTGGGATCTCTTCTGTGTCCCTGCAAGACAGAGGCACAGTTAAATAACCTTAAAGGGCTATCTTCTGTGACCTACTATACAGAAGCACAGTCAACTAATCTAAAAGGGAGGCGAAAGCCAAACACACTCTGGCTAGGCTTATAAATGCCCTAGGGCAGATAGCCTAGTATCTACCTATGAACCTATAAGCTAAGGCTCTACCCACAATGCCTCTCTTCCCATTACCTCAGATCAAGTTTGCCTAGTAGTTAAGAAAATACAGAAGCCCTGTCTAAGGTATAACCCTACAATATCCCAGGACTAGATCCGCACCTCCAGGAGCCTTTTGGAGGGGGCAGGAGGGTGGGATGTCAAGAACGAATGAAGATTGACAACAGAGATGGAACATTATGGTAAGAACATAACTTCTTTATCTGATGTTGTCAATCATCATTCATTCATTTATTACTGATGGGACAGAGTTCCCAGCTACTTTAGATCCTGTGCGACCCCAAGGAAGGATATTCCTAAGTACCATAGAGCCAAAGGATGCTCCTCCCCTGGAGACCATGTCCAATTTGTAATGAGTGATAAAGGTATGAGGGGTAGCCCAAGTTGCAGCTACACATATGTCTACCATAGAAGGCTTGGAATGGAAGACCGCTGAAATGGAAACAGATCTAGTAGAATGAGCTGTAACTGTAGTTGACAGTTTGAATTTATTTTGGTTGTACATAAAGATAAGGCAGTGTCTTAGCCATTTTAACAAGGTAACCTCTGATATAGGTTTGCCCAATCTGGGTCCTGAAAATGATAGAAATAGTTGGACTGATTCTCTAGAAGATTTCATTCACTCCAAGTAAAAACATAACTGTCTGTGGATGTCCAACAACTATAAACAATACTCTCCTTTGTTTGTGAAATTTGGGAAGAAGACTGGTAAGTCTATGGACTGGTTGATGTTAGACTCTGATACCACTTTGGGAAGGAAGGTGGGATTGGTTCTAAGTGATGCTCTTTCTTTGTGAAAAATGATATAGGGATGATTCATACAAAGCCTGTAACTCTGAAATTCTCCTAGCAGATGTGATAGCTACTAGGAAGAGGATCTTCCAAGATAAAAACTTGAGGTCACAAGTGGCAGCTGACTCAAAGGGCTGTCAAACTAAACATTGTAAGATTAAGATCAAATTCCATCGCCCTACAAGGTCTCTGAAAAAGGGTTTTAAATGCAGAGCACCTTAAGAAAAATTTTGCATAGATGATGAGACATCAAGGAATGGTCATCAAAACCATTATGAGAATTTGAAATGGCAGCCAAATGAACCTTAATTGTAGACAAAGAGGTCCCCATTTGAAATAAGGTGTCTAAATATTCCAGGACCTTATTAATTGACGCCGAGAAACGGTCAATTTGTGGACACCCAAATTGAAAATATTTTCCATTTGCTTAGATAAACCTTGGTAGACAGTTTATGGGAAGCCAGAAGTATCTTCTGCACTTGAGAGGACAAGTTATTCTGCCTGGTAATTAATGGAATTGGAGAAAGCAAGCCATCAGCTTGAGATTTTGAAGATTAGGATGCACCAGGTCCTGAGGATGAGACAGGAGGTCTGGAACTAGGTCCAGAGTCCATGGGCAGTGAACCAGATGAGGCCAAAGAAAGGGAAGCTAGACTTGACGGGGCCAGTAAGGTGCAATGAGAATCACTTTACTTCAACCTTTGGGCTTTCCTCAGAAACTGGGAGATCAATGAAATTGGGGGAAAGGCATACAGAAGTCCTGGAGGCCAATTGAGAAGGAGTGCATCTCTCAGGGACTACCCACGAGGGGGGATTAGGGCAAAGTAGCTGCTGCATTTGTGGTTTATGGGAGAAGTGAACAGGTCGCAGCAAGGCTAACCTCAATTACAAAAGATCTTTGTTGCTACACTGGGACTGAGAGATCACTCATGAGGCAGGAGAATACATCTGCTCAGTTTGTCCAAAATGACGTTGGAATTCCCTAGGATATGCATTGCTATCAGAAAGCCGTTGGAAGCGATTGCCCATTGCCAAAGCCTTAGGGATTCCCAACATAGAGGGTAGGACCTGGTTACCCCATTTGCTGATATACCAGACTACAGACATGTTGTCTGATTGGATTGCAATTGCCCCTAAAGGAAGGGCAGCCTGGAATGTTTGCAATGCTAAAAGCACTGCCCTCGATTCTAGGACATTGATATGCAAATTGGCCTCTTGCAGGGGCCAAGTGCCTTGAACAGTCTTTCCCAGACAATGCCCCCCACCCTATCTGGGAAGCATCCGTGGTCACTTAGGCCTTGGGCTGACAGGAGGAAAAGGAATGACCCCAGAGATTCTCCTATGGCTTCATTCACCACGATAAATCATTTTTGCAGCAACTTGTTATCAATTGGATGGGACAAGGGGTGTGTTAGAAGTGACCACAGTGACGCCATGAACCACTGAAGCAGGCTCAAGTGACACCTCACTAGGGGAACTAATGCAATCATTGCTGCCATGGTTCCAAGAGCTTGTAGTACCAGATGAGCAGGAACTTTGTTTTGGGACATGATCACATGAACTTCTGATCTTAGCTTTGACAACCTGTGAAGAGGAAGGGAAGCCATACAGGACACTGTATTTAATCTTGCTCCAATGAACTCCAAATCCTGCATAGGAGTCAGTTGTGACTTTTCTTTGTTGACTGAAATGCCTAGTATTTCCTGCAAGATGTAGAATGACATCTATGGTGTAAAGCAGTAGATGTCTGGAGGGGACGGTGAGGAGCCAGTCATCTAGATATGGAAACACCTGGAATCCCTGTAGTCTCAAATGAGCTGCTATGACTGCCATGCATTTGGTGAACACCCACAGAGCTGTGGTGAGACCAAAGGGCAGCAGTCAAAATGGTAATGACTGGCTCCTAGCCAGGAGCGGAGATATCTTCTGGAGCATTTGTCCATCTTTATGTGGTAATATGCATCTTAAAGATCTATAGAGCACATCCAATCATCATTCTCTAGAAAGGGAAGGATAGACTGAACTGTGACCATCCGGAATTTTGGCTGTTGTGCAAATTTGTTCAACAGGCTAAGATCCAAGATTGTTCTCGAGTCCCCTCTCTTTTTTGGCACTAAAAAGAATCTTGAGTAGAATCCATATCCTATTTGGTCTGGTGGGACTACCTGGATGACTCTTTTGTGAAGCAGCTTTTGAATCTCTACTGCTGCTAGATCCCTCTGACTGGGTGGAACATCGGGAATTTGCTTTTGGGATTTTGGCAAAAAACTGAAGGGAATGTGGTAACCTCTGGTATTTATTTTCTGCACCTAGGTATTTGAGGTTATTGCAAGCCAGGCTGAATGGTGCAGAGAAAATCTTCCCCTGACTGCTTCCAGGGGTAAGCAATCAGGCCTCCATTCAGTAGCACTGATAGAATTGTCCAGAAAAGGAATCTATGGAGCTCTGATTATGCGGATACCCTCTTCCAGAAGAGTTCCCCCCTCTGCCTTGGGGGGAATACTCACCATGAGTGTCTCGAAAAGGCCCTTCTTGAACCACATTTTTCCACTCCTCTGATTCCTGGAGTAAGGTCGTTGTGGAGTGGAAAATTGAATGCCCACAGAAGAATATGGGTCTTTGCTTCCTTTTCACACCTGGCTAGCATATCTCTAACATTTGGGCCAAACAAGGAACTACCTTCAACAGGAGCAATTATAAAGGGAGACTTAAAGGGCTCTGTGAAATCACACAAGCCCATGCAGGTGTGACGCCTAATGGCAACGCCTGTACCCACTGCTCTAGACATCCCTTTGGCTGTATGAGCAATAAGCAGCATGGACGAATTTGAGATAGACTCCAGGATGGCAAACTGAGAGGCAACCTTATCTCAAACTTCATCAGACACTGCTCCTGCAAGGGTGTCTGAATGCACAATTATCAGATCCCTTTGGAGTCTAGTAAAGTGTGCCAAGAAGTTCAAGGAATGAATAGTTAAGGTTGTTGAAGCAAAGACCTGCTTCACAAATCTATCCATCGCCCAGGACTCTCTGTTAGGAGGATGGACAGTTGAACTCTCTTCGGTGAGCTCCTTTTTGGTGGCCGCCACTGCCACCACCATGGTATCCACTGCTAGACCCTTACACGAATGGGGCTGATCTTCTGGGGCTGAAAGAATCTTATCTGGTCTTCGGGGAATAGGCTCTATAGACTCAGGAGCCTTCCACGCTCAGTGAACAATCAATTTAAATAGGTCATCAGCAGAAGGAGTCACCAAAGAACTAGATGGGCAGGCACAAAAAGCTTGCAAGAACACAGATTCCTCGAAGGATGGGTTTGAGGGCTTCCAATCACCCCTCTGTTTTAATATTTCCAGGATGTTTCCAAAAGAGACACCTTCAAGGGGTGACCATGGGGACCCTTCCCCATCATCGTAATCTGCGTCTTCGGTGACTGATTCTTCTGGAGAATCGAGGTGCATCCTCTTGCATGTCCTCTTACGGAGTGGTTCCTCAGGGGGAGGTTCAGAGGTTCAGAGGAGGACTTTGAAGAGGGGGGACCCTGAACCATGGTGTCTTGCAGCTCTTGTGTCCACTATCCAGATGGAGAAGACTGTGACAGCTACAAACCAGAGGAAACAAAAATATGGCACTAGACGGGGATGAAACCAGCTGGGAGCCTGCTGAGGCCAAAGCTCTCTCCATAATCTGGAAGGCAGGCCTGCCCAAAGAGGGATACGAGCCCAGAATCAAGAAAGGCAACTTCTCTGAATAGCCGCCAGCCAGAGTAAGAGCTGAGAGAGGGCTCAAAACTGTCATGGCTCTGAGAGCTGTACATGGCACCATGAAAACAACCGGAACCGGTCCAAGGATCTCGGAACCGACAGACAAACCATGGTCCTGGGTGTGCAATGGAGTTGAAGGAGCCGAAGACCACAGCGTCGACTCCGGCACCGAGGTGAGGTCCATTGTCGGCACTGAGGTAGCTGGCACTGGGGCCGTCAAAGTAGGAGGCTTCAAACCCTGAAAGGAGGTTGAAGGAGGATAAACTGGAGGAGTCCTTGGAGAATAAGCCTCGGCTCCAGGTGGAAGAGAGGCTTGTGAAGGTGCAGGAAGGCCTCTGGCTGCTAAAAACTGGTCCACCAATCTGACTACATCCAATTCTGATAGACTCCTTGACGAATGGACTGACATTCCCAAAGGGGACTCAAGTCTTTCCAGAAATTGGCTTGGTTGTTGACCCAAAAATGGGTCTACTGAAGGGGAATATCTAGGCCTGGAGTTAATTAATGGATTGACTTTTGGCACCATAGGCTGTTGCATGGAAGGGGAAGGTGGAATCGAATGAGAGGATAGTGGTGGTTGTGCAGAAACTATTGTCATTGCTGAAGTATTTGAGTCGGTTCAATGCCTGGTGGCACCAATGTGGACTATGTTGTCTTCGGTGCTGGGGGTGATGATATTGTCACTTTGGTACTTTGGCCTTCTGTTCCTGTGAAGCCGTTGGGACCGGTGTTTTTTGAGACTTTGTTTCATGTGCCGGAGGGGAGGTGTGCACAGAGTGGCTTCTTTTCTTTACATCTGGCTTTGGAAATTTTGAAGTCTCTGCCTTAGATAGGGCTTCACTAAAGGGACACTTTAACAAGCCTTTTAAAGTAAGTGTATTGCACCTCTATGCTAAATTACGTGCGCTAAAGCATTGACAAATATTACAAGTTATGTCCAAGTGAGGGGCACCCAGACAGTACAAGCAAGAAAGATATCCATCAGAATTGGGCATCTTTCTGCCACAGTCCTGAAACTGGTTAAAACCGGATGCCTCCTTTTGTTTCTCCACCATATAAAAAGAAAGTTGAGTCACTCAGACACACACACATGCACTAACATGCGCCCAAAGAGAGGAAAGGAAAAAAGTTGTTTTTTTTTTTTTTTTTGGATATACCAACAATGGTATAGAAAAATTATCCAACGGGAAAAGGGATGTGGATACCATCAATGGCATCTAAAACTACCAACGGTAAAGAGGAAAGAGATGAAATGGAGGAGGCCTGTTACCAATGACGGTAATAAGAGTTACCGTAAAGGTAAAAGGGGTAGAAAAGGGCAAAAAGTAGTAGTAGTCACTCACATGAAAACTAGGTAGTGAAACTATCCAATAAAGGAAATAGAGAGTTTTAATCCAATATCATTAGAAATGACAACCAAAAATAGAATTTCTAAAGCACTAAGCTAGGAGCATCGGCTGACGTGTCCAATTTTCTACGTGACAAATGAGATCTGAGGAAATGGGAAGAGAGGCATCGTGGGTGGAGCCTTAACTTGAGAGTTTTTGATTGGCGCGAGCTATGTAGAATGGCCAAGCCGGTTCCTAGAGGTTGTAACTGAACCCATCAGCCAAGAATGAATGAAAACTGACAGCATCAGATCAGTAACTACGAACAAAGACTGCTTCAGATTCAGTGCAATTCTTTGATGATGGAAGAGATCTAGAGATGTAGAAAGTCTCCAAAGATAAAGATGCAATCAGTCAGCTGTCCAGACAAGGGGGAAAAATACACAATGCCCTCCTTCCACAGGGTGGCTGCCAGGACTGCTACAGCATTTTTGCTAAAAGTACAATGAACCAAGGATAACTAGAGGAGTAATACTTCAGACTGTAAAGCATCTCAGACCACCCGGAAATTGACCGTGAGGTACAGAGGGGCTTTTTCCCCCTGCACAAATAAACAAGATGAAAAGGACAAAGTGATGTTTGATATTTGCCCATTTTCTGTATTTACCTCAGTCTTTTTTTTCTGACATTTTGGGACAGGGCATCCCTATCATACTCTGAATCCTCTAGCATGAGGACCTGGGAATACTAAGGATCTTTGGGACAAAGCAGGGATTCTGAAGACAAAACATATCCCTGTGAATAGGCATGTGCTCAATCTCCAACTCCTGCACATCTTAAACAAGAAAGAGAAGGCACAATTACCAACTCTTTTTCTACAGCTGTCTCCTTCACTAGGGAATGCAATTCAGATTGAGTGCATCTTAAGCTTAGACAAATCCAGCTCTTCATTTAATGACAGCACTGATGTAAAGATGCCCATAAGGGTGATGACAAGATAAGAGGGGTAATTCAAGGAGATGCCAGCACAGCCCAAACAATCTCTGATGAGGGTCATCTGAAAGTCAGCACCAACAACTTACTGTCCACCAGTAAGTCATCAATGGAGGTTCAGTAGCACAACATTTTAAGAGACTGAAGAAGTCCTTAACCAATGCAGTCAGTTAGTGGGTCATCCAGTGTTCCCCCACGACACAGAGTATTGGGGGGGGGTGACTTCCAATAGTCATGATGGATCCACTGCAACTGTTACAAAATGTGAAAAAGAATGAGATGAATGATGTTATCCAGGACAGGGAAGAGGCACTCTGCTGTGGACAGTCACAGTACACTCAGTGGTGAGCTGACTGTAGCTGAGGTCGGACGCTGAATGCCAACTTCTTCTGTAGCATCCTCCCAAACCATTCACAAATAACTTCATTCCTTTCTACAGACAAGAAAGAAGGCTCTACTGCATGTCATGGTAGGGTGCTGGCAGATCACGCACCTGTCATATGTGTAACACCTGATAACCATCTGCTTGCAGATGCAGAATCTAAAAAAGAGGGACCGATGAATGCTCACAATCCATTTTCAGTGAACATAACAGTTACAGAAAAAAACTGTTGAAAATGCTGGCAAAATTACAATGCTACCCTGCTGAAGAGAGAACTCAGTCAACTGCTTGGCATGGAAAAACTGTTGAGAAACTAAGACGGTGTTCTCTGATCTCCAGAGATGTAAATGTCAGATGCTAATGACAAAGCTCCTTCTCTTATGAAGAAAGTGTTTGAAATGAATCTGGCTTAGTGACTTACTTTGTTGCAAGAGTTCAAACTGCAATGAAACAACTGGGTAATGTAAGCCTGCAGAACATGCAAACGTCAGTATTTCGTACTTACTTGTCTCCCTCCCCACTAACCTCCCTTTACATACTCTTCATAGGTGCATAGGTGGGTACTAGGCTATTGACCTTAGGGTCTATACAAGCCTAGTCATAACAATTCCCTGGCTATTTCTTCCCACAGTATTTACTTCCCTGGACTTCAGTCAGTTTCAGTCCCATGAATAGTATCCTATCATTCCTTAAACTTCCAGTTTCAATCCCCGCCTAATATCCTATTATTCCTTAAACTTCCAGTTTCAGTCCCATGCCTTGTATCCTATCATTCCTTAAACTTCCATTTTATCTCTGATGGTCTAGCCACTCAATAGTGTAAAAAATGGTTCTAGGTGATTTGGTTGTGTTGACTAATGTCGCCAAAAATGGGCATGAATATTTACCAATGATAATTGGTTGAGGACCTGGTCTATTCTGATCTATGCCAGAGACCCATGTGAATAAAGGGGCGGGGTTCTATGTCCCCCTATTGTCCTTGGTGTACATACCATAAAGCCCAGCATCTGTGGTTCAGTTAGCTACTAGCTGGCCAGTTGCCTAGCTTGGGTTACCTGGAATAGCTCTGTTAAGTGAAATCTGGATGTAAAACCAATCAACCTGCCAAACATGAACTATGGATTGTTACACTCAATATTGGCTCACTGAAAGGATGCAGTTTAGAAGTGGATGACATGATGGTAATGAGGAAGCAGGAAATTATGTGCATTTAAGAGACAATATGGAAGGGCAGTGCCACAAAGCACTCGGCTTAGGATCCATAGTCTACTTCTTAGGAGGAGGAGGAGAAACTAGAAATGGTGTGGGAATTGTAATGAGGAAGAGGCTTCAAAAGATAGTGAGAGATCATCAGAGTTAGTGACACACTCATGACAATCAGACGCCAGCCCTAATGATAGGCCAGTATTCATAATCTTAGCCTGTGCCTCAAAGCAGGGTTGTGATAGTGAGGAAGAGAGTGCATTCAAGCAGCAGTTGCAGGACCTACTAGTCAAAGCAGGACAACATTAGTTAGTGCTGATTATGGATTACCTGAATACATACATTGTGAATGACAGAACAGAATATGAGGACTGCCTCGGTTCACATGGCTGGGGCAACAGGAAATAAAGACGAAGACAGGCCATTCCAGACTTCTGCCTGGTAAATGGCTTGATGGTGGTCAACACATGGTTTAGCAAGAGACAGTCACAAGATCACATACAATACACTGCCAACATACAAGATAGGTAGACTTCCTCCTAGTAAGGAAGGGGTAGTGGAGTAGAATCAGTGATTACAAAGTCATTTCTAGTGCAACAGTTGGCCCACAACATAAACCACTAGTTGCCATATTTAACTGAAAGCAGTGATCAAAGAAGGCTCTATGGTCAACAGAGACTGGGTTGAAGACCTTGAAGTTGACTGGAGAGAAAGTACAAGATTTCAAGGAAATGCCCAGGGATCTAGCATCTCAGGAAGAAGCGAAAATAAGTGGAGCTGAAGAAGAATGGTAGCACCTCAAAACAACATGTGTGAGGACTATAGAACAGATATGTGGCCGAGACGTACAGGTTCATAGGTGTGTACTAGGCTAATGGCCCTGGAGCCTTTACAAGCCTAGCCCATAGGATTACCCTGGCATCTTGCCACCCATTAGTTCCCAGTGCCTCTGTCGAGTAGAGCCACTGGAGTGATCCCCAGGGTGAATTTTCTTTTTTCCATCCACTCATCAAGATTTCTCTTGAAGAGGGCCAGGCATGGAAATAAGGTACATAAGGAAAGGTGGTGGTGGACTGCAGAAGTCCAGGAAGTCATCAAAAGAAAGGAGGAGTGCAGGAAGAAGTGGGTGATAGAAAAGATGGACCAGGCTAAGAAGGAATACTGGCTTGCTAACAAACAATCTAAGAGATCAGTTACAATAGCAAAAAAAAAGTTATCAGAGGCATTCTACCAGCTTCTGGAAAGTGATTCCATAGGTGGTACAAAGCAATGCTATCAAGTTGCAAGGTAAAGACAGAAATATCATCAGATAGTCTTCATAAGGGATGCCAGTAACAACTTGCTCAACTGTCCACGGGACATCAAAGGCAGATGGAAGGAGCACTTCCAGCAGCTTCTGAGTGAAAAAAAAAAAACATAGAAGCTGTACTGCCCCAGACAAAGCCTACAATAAAAGAAGAGATTGTTACCCTAAAAGTATTAAGAGAATTGAAGTCAGGGAAAGCAACAGGCTCAGATGGGGTTCACAGCAGATATGATTAAGATTTTGGGTGTGTTTAACACCATCTCTAAAGATGATAAAGACCTATCAGATCCAGCTTTATACTGACCAATTTTGATTCTAAACCATAATTATAAAGTGTTCATGTCTATAATGGCTAAAAAAATGGCAAAGGTGATGCCAATATTAATAGACATGGATCAATGTAGTTTTGTGGACGGGAGGCAAACATCTGATAACATTAATAGACAACGATGATCCAGAGAGAAATGCAATGTAAGAAAACACCACTGTTGTTGGTGGGTCTTAATGCAGAGAAAGTATTTGACAGAGTAAGTTGGGATTTTATGCGCAGGGCAATGGAAGCATTTGCATTCCCTGATAAAATTATAAGGTTGATTAGGAAGATATATGTGGGATCGGAGGCAAAAATGAAAGTGGATGGGGGCTCCTCTCTGACAAGGTCTGTTTGAACAGAGGAACCAGGCAGGCCTGTCCACTTTCCCCTTTGTTATTTGCATTATATTTAGAACTATTGGCAAACAAAATAAGGGATCAGAAATTCAAGGATATAATGGGCATTGTAAACCTCAGTTTGAGATGATTTGTCACCGTTGAAGTGGCATCCTGACCCCATGGGCAAAATGGAAAAAAGGGGCTGAGGATGGATGGATGAAATTGGTCTAATCAAGAAAAGTTTGCTTTATTTGCAGGTGACAGTTTGCACCTGATAAAACCATAAAAAACATTTCAGTGTCATGGAACATTCTAAACTATTTTCAAGATACAACATTAATAAAGATAAAACAAAGGCAATATCTGTAAACTATGTACCCACACACAAATTGGTTCAGCAAAACCCAAATTTATGGAGACATGATAAAATGAAGTGTTTAGGAGTTTGAGTTAAAAAGGATTCTGTCATGGCAACTAAAGATATGTGGGAAGAGATTAAACAAAAGATAATACAAAAAAAAACTGAGAAATTGGAATCTGCTTTACGGATATGGATAACAAGACACTAGCAGTGAAAATGTTTCAGTCTCTTTAGTTTTATACACAATTCAGGCATATTTTTTATCAACCGCAGAAGTTGTGCAAAGCAATTAAGAATTGAAGGATTTTATCTGGAACGGGGAAGAGGGTAAGAGTCAGGTGGGATAAGTTGAACCTTCCAAACAGAACAAGGTGTTTTTGGGATTACCTGACTCTTTAAAGGGATATTCCTGATCTACAGTTAAAGCTCCCACACAGAACACAAGCAAAAATATATAATTCAAAGTGGAAAGGGATGATGGTGAAGCTCAAGAAACAAGGAGAGACTGGGATTTTAGATGCTGATCCTTAAGGAGAACCACCATCACCATACAAAATATTAGATTCTATATTATATTCATAAAGTAGCAGAAAGTATTCTAAGAACTAAGCCAATACAGGAATGAAGAAAGGAGATTCTGCTGACAGGGATGACTGCAATTAGGGGTACAGAGAATAGGCAAGAGGTGGCTGGAATTTACTAGAGAAAGCTGGAAAAGAAGCCAAGGTATTGGAAGTAAATAATTAGAGAGGAAAAGGTAACAGAATGGGAAGAGGCCAATAATTTATTTGTACTGCAGGCTAGAAATTCCATTCCCTATCAAGGATTGATATCAGAGTGTAGGCAAAGAGAAAGGAATAGGAACAGGGGGATCCTAAGTGAAAGACCAACACTGATACAGTTTTAGTAGAATCTAGAACAGAAGCTGCTATCAAAAAGAGATAACTGGTAGGGTATATAAAATATTGCATGAAAACTATAAGAATCAATCACAGGAGATTAGAAAGGATTAGGAAGAGAGACTGGATAAGCAATTCAACAAAGAAACAATGACACTATATACAGGGCTCCCAAATATGCAAGAAAGTCGAGAATATTTAGGTTCATTGCTTGAAATGTTTGTCCAGGTATTTTTATATCCTAATCAAACAACAAAGAATTTCTCCTGAGGTAGACTGCAAATGTTGGAGGTGTGATGGGGAAGAAAGAGGTAATTGGGAACATATTTTTGGGAGTGTAATGAGTTGGCAGACTTTAAAAATTCCCTGCATATTAATCTGTCAAAAATACTGGGGGAGTGCATTGGTGTAACTAAGGAAATGATTTTTTGAGCTGTGATACAGAATCAGAATTGGCTAGACAAAGTAAGGCCGTGCTGAGCTTAATTCTGGTAGCTGCCAGAAAACCAATTACTAGAAAGTGGAAACCAAAGTCTAAACCATCTGTATTTGAAGTAGTGAATAATGTAACAGTGATAAAATAACTGGAAGTAGGAAGAAAAGGATAGGAGCAAACTACATAGAAAAAAATGGGAATTGTGGGAATAATACAGGCAGAATAATGTTCTCAATGAAGAATGACATTTAAGGGAACTCCACTGTACTCAACCCTCATCAGACCACTAATAAAGTATAATGCACCCTTTTGCATGTACCTCACCAGACACCTGCAGCAGCTGAAGACACCTCAGAGGTTTCTCACCAAGAAAAAACAAGGACTCCAAACCATGACTTACATGGACAAGCTGAAAGCCCTTTTACTCTGTATCTTATAGGCTGCTGAGAGGCAACTATTGCCTGGCCTATATGGCAATCTCTGACTCTGCCCTAATGGACATGCTGAATATCCACAAGTCAAATGGCACAAGAGTCACTTGCTCTAGGGATCTCAACCTAGCCACTGACATTAACAGAACATGCTGGAAAGAGAGATACGTCTCCCAGAGACTGCTGCTACTCTGGAATAGACTTTGTATTCATGTAAAACGAAGCTCCTCACTGACCTATTCAGACGCAACATAGATAAGTGGATGGGAGACCGCAAATTCACCCCTGGGGTGGCACCTATGTCCCTCATGGACAGGGCTTGCCAGTGCGGATTACAGACCCATTCTGTTAATAAATTTGTTCTGCGAACAACAAGAACAAATGAGGACACACTGGATTAACATGGCTGGGCTTGTAAAGGCTCTAGGACCACTAGCCTAGTAGCCTGCTATGAAGCTAGGCATTGAATGAGCTATGTAATCTTTGACTGACAATAACTGTATAGAAAATTATATGTGATGTATAACGTTTGCAACTGAAAATATGTCCATATGATTTGTTTTCATTTATATAAATGTACAATTGCCTGTGTCATAAGTGATAATTCAATAAAAAATTTTCTTGTTTAAAAAACTAATAATTAATATAGGAAATATGAGATTAAAATGATGATGTGTAATCAATTTATAGGAAGTCTCCAGGAACAGATGGTATTCCTGTGGAAGTTTGGAGTTAGGAGGGAAGAAAGTGATAAAGATCTGGAAGATTCTGTTCAACAGTATTTTAAAAAGAAAGGAAACATTAGCATCGTGGAAGTTAGCTATGGTGGCTGTATTACCCAAAGTGTAAAGACCCATCAGATACAGGTTCATGTACACCCATTTCAATTTTAAACCATTATTAGAAAGTGTTTATGTATATACTAGCTAAAAGAATGGCAATGGTGTTGTCAACACTAGTAGATATGGACCAATGTAGTTTTGTGGAGGGAAGGCAAACATTTGACAACATTAACAGAACACTGATGAGCCAGAGGGAAGCTAAATAGTTAGAGATAAATACTACACTATCAGTTTGCAGACTATTACAAGCCTAGCCAATAACTAGAGGTCAGAATCAAACTTTGTACCTTGTATCTGTGACAAAGACCTTAACCACTATGCCAATCCCACCCCTTTAAGGAAATGCAACTCCTGTTGGTGGGTCTTGATGCAGAGAAAGAATTTAATAGAGTAAGCTGAGATTTTATAAGTAGGACAACTGAAGGATATGTTTTTCCCTGATATAATAATAAGGTTCATTAGGAAGATATATGGAAGATCAGAGGAAAGGATTAAAGTGGGAAGGTTCCTCTCTAAAATAACTGGTGTGGTAATCAAGAAAAGCCAGCTTTATTTGCCAATGATATTATTTTGTACTTGATAAATTCAGAAAAGGACATTTTGGTGGTGTGAAACATTTTGAGATGGTTTCACATTTTTTTCAGGATATAAAATTAATGAAAATAAAAACAAATGCTATAGCCGTAAATTATGTACCCACATGCAAATTGGTTCAGCAATACCATATTTATGGGGCACAGCAGGATGAATTATTTAAGCATATGGATTAAAAAGCTTTCTGTTACGGCAGCTAAGGATATGTGGGATGACACTAAACAAAAGATAATACAAAACCTGAGAATCTGATAGCTCTTGTTTATGGATTTAGACAGTAAGATACAAGCAGTGAAAATGCTTTCTGTCCCTTTAATTTTATATAGGGGTCAGGAATATTTTTAGTAAAGAGAGGAGAAATTGTGGACAATAATTAATAAAGAGTTGAAGAAATCTGTCTGTGAGGGGAAGCGGGAAAAGAGTTAAGTGGGATAATCTGATCCCCCCCCCAATAGAACAAGGTGGTTTAGGATTACCTGATTTCAATGAATATTCTAGAGTTATGCAGTTAAGGCTCATATACGTAATACAAGCACGAGGTTCTAATTTAAAGTGGAAAGGAATTGTGATGAAGCAGAAGGAATTCAAGAAATGAGGAGAGAGTGGGATTTTGGATGCAAATCGTTAGGAATAATTATCATCATGCATATTATGTTCATAAAGTTGCAGAAAGTATTCTAAGAACTAAGCCAACACAGGAATGGAGAAAAGAGATTTTGCCAACAGGGATGAGTGCAAGTCGGGGTACAGAAACAGGCAAAAGGGAGTTGGAATTTACTGGAGAAAACTGGCAAAGGAACTAACGTTTTGGGTGCAAATTACTAGAAAGGTAATGTAGTGGGATGAGACCAAGCAGAAGTTTGGACTGCCTTCTCTACCAAAAATTAGTATCAGAATATAGGCAAAGAAAAAGGGATAGGGGAATTCTAAGTGAAAGAGCTTTTCTGGTAGAGTTTCCAGTAGAATCTAGAGCAGAAGATGCTGTTACAAATAGAAACTGAAGCATATACTATATTGCATGATAACTAGAATCAATCACAGGAGATTAGAAAAAATTGGGATGATAGAGTACAGAAGCAGTTTAGAAGGGAACAACAAAAGGACATCCGCATGGCTCCCAAGTGTGCAACAAACTCCAGGATTTTGCTTCCAAGTGTTTGCATAAGAAATTGTATGTGCTAAGCAGACTTCAAAGAATATTTCCTCAGGTAGATAGCAAATGTTGGAGGTGTGATGGGGAAGAAAACTGTAACTGGGAACATGTTTTTTTGGGAGTGCAATGAGTTGGCAAATTTTAAAAATTCTATAGAATACTCTGTCATACTGGGGGAACAAATGGCTGTAACTAAATAATTACTATTTTAAAGTGTGACACAGGATCTGAATTGCCTAGATATAGTGGGACCTTGTCAAGTTTAATTCTCTTGGCTGCCAAAAAAAAAAAACAATTACTAGAAAATGGCAACCAAAATCTAAACCAACTACATCTGAAGTATTCAATATTGTAAGATAGATAAAAGAACTGGCAGTAGGATATTTAGAAAAGGGAAGGAGCAAATTTGAGGTAAATGGAATTTGTGGGAACAATACACACACAACATAATGTTCAAAAGGAGGAGTGAAGTTTAACAGAAGGCAGGAACTGAGCAATTTATGTAATGCTGGACCGAACGACAGTTGTTATAAAGACAGGAAAACATATGTAATGTACAATGTATAATGCATGTAAATGTTACAGAAGTGTATATGGTTTGTTTATTTTTCTTCTTAATAAACGTATGTGTGTCAATGTCTTAAGTGATAATTTAATAAAGATATCAAAAAATAATGCCCAAAACACAGATGAGAGAAAACATTTAAGCATTTTTTGCTGTGGGCAAGACCTCCACTCTCTCTAACTTATACAATCCAACTCGATGTTTACACCAACTAGGTCACAGGGTTCTGCAACCTTCACTATCAAGAGAGCCATTTTTGGCCCCTCTCCCACCAAATAAAATTCATCGGGACCCCTAAAATGAAGATAACACAGTGTATAAAGTTGCATGTATAGTTATTATACTAACTATAAAAGAACTAAGTTTATAAGAGCAATATTTAAATTTTGTCCCTATTTTTCTTCCTTTGTTGGGATTGCTCGATCGCTATTGGTGTGTGTGTGTGTGTGTGTGTGTGTGTGTGTGTGTGTGAGTGATATCTCTTCACCTCTTAGAACAAGACATCTGGATAAAGCCATAAATAATGCAGCAACACAGGCCCAAACATAGGGACACTTTTTAAATATTGCTCTTACAAACTTAGAAAGCTGACAGAATAACAAATTTTGCATTAGCATGAATTTTCTCAAGGGTATGAAGTCAAACTCAAATGTCTATTTTTTCTGACTTCAGCCCTTGATGATTTGCCAGAAAACCACAATTTTATGAGAAACAAACCATAAATATGAGGCAAAAGTCAGGACATTCAGTGAAAGTCTGCACAGTTGACAGGTAACTGTGTGTGTGTGTGTGTGTGTGTGTGTGTGTGTGTGTGTGTGTGTGTGTGTGTGTGTGTGTGTGTGTGTGTGTTGTGTGTAAAATGCATGTTAAGAGAACCCATGTTATTCTAGCAAGTTTATAATTTTATAAGAGCAATATTTAAAGTCCGTCCCTATTTTTGTTCCTTTGTTCCCCTTTATTTGTGGCTCTGTCCAGATTTCTTGTGCTAAGACTTTGAGAAGTATGAGAGATATGGAAACCTTTCACAAGATGCTGCTGCTGCTGCCAGGTGATCGCTTGAGATCACTCTTAGTGTTTGTGGAATGCATAGCAAAATAAATCATGTTATTCTAGCAAGTTTATAAATTTACAAGAGCAATATTTAAAGTCCATCGCTCAGTCACTCTCAGTGTGTGTGTGTGTGTGTGTGTGTGTGTGTGTGTGTGTGTGTGTGTCTGTATGTGTGTTGCACGGTAGAGTGGCCATTATTTTTCAAAGCGACAGGAAGCCATTGCAGAGGGGTGAAAGAGCCACATGTGGCTCTGGAACTGCAGGCTGCAGACCCCTGAACTAGGAAAAGGAAGAAATCACAACAGCAAAGATTTCTCCTGGAGAACAATTACAAACGCTATGTTTTTCTGTGTTTTCCTTTGGCCAACTAATGCACAAGAAATTTTACCTTGACCAGCTGTAGAGGAGGCTTCTAAACTTTAACACCTTTCCTTTCTAGTACCATCTCATTGTATTATATATATATATATATATATATATATATATATATATATATATATATATATATATAAAAAACACTCCCCTGTGGTCATTTTGTTTCCATTCCTTGTTTCTAAAAGCCTACTACTAATTCAAAACTGTAGTTTGGCATTTGCTCTATGCTATTTCTCTCAATTTCATATTATAACTGTCATCCTGTAACAGATATAGCAGCCTTAATTCTGTAGCATCATCAAACTCCTTTAAATTACAAGTGACAGAGCCCTCCCGGTTCTGTAGCATCATCATACTCCTTTAATTAATAGAGACAGAGCCCACCCAGTTCTGTAGCATCATCATACTCCTATAATTACTGGAAACAGAGCCCTCCCAGTTCTGCAGCATCATCAAACTCCTTTAATTACAGGACACAGAGCCCTCCCAGTTCTGCAGCATCATCAAACTCCTTTAATTACAGGACACAGAGCCCTCCCAGTTCTGTAGCATCATCATACTTCTATAATTACGGGAGAGAGCCCTCCCAGTTTTGTAGCATCTTCACACTCCAATAATTACTGGAAACAGAGCCCCCTGTTATGTATCATCATCAAACTCCTTTAAATAGAGGAGACAGAGCCCTCCCAAATGTGCATCATCATCATACTCCTATAATTAGTGGAGACAGAGCCCTCCCAGTTCTGTAGTATCATCATACTCCTATAATAAAAGGAGACAGTTCCCTCTCAGTTATGTAGCATCATCATACTCCTTTAATTATGGGAGACAGAGCCCTCCCTGATCTGTAGCATCATCATACTCCTTTAATTAATGCAGACAGAGTCCTCCCAGTTCTGTAGCATCATCATACTCCTTTAATTAATGGAGACAGTCCCCTCCCAGTTCTGTAGCATCATCATACTCCTTTAATTACGGGAGGTAGAGCCCTCCCAGTTCTGTAGCATCATCATACACCTTTAATTATGGGTGACAGACCATCCCAGTTCTGTAGCATCATCACACCCCTTTAATTACAGGTGATGGCCTAACCAGTTCTGTAGCATCATCAAACTCCTTTAATTAAACGAGACAGCCCTCCCAGTTTTGCAGCATAACCATACTCCTTTAATTACGGGAGACAGGGCCCTCCCTTTTCTGTAGTATCATCATACTCCTTTAATTATGGGAGACAGAGCCCTATCAGTTCTGTAGCATCATCATAATCCGTTAATCCCAGTTCAGTAGCATCACCACACCCCTTTAATTACAGGTGACGGCCCTACCAGTTCTGTAGCATCATCTCACTCCATTAATTAATGGAGACAGAGCCCTCCCAGGTCTGTAGCATCATCATACTACTTTAACTAATGGAGACAGAGCCCTCCCAGTTCTGTAGCATCATCATACTCCTTTAATTATGGGAGACTGGGCCCTCCCAGTTCTGTAGCATCATCATACTCCTTTAATTACTGGAGACAGAGCCCTCCCAGTTCTGTAGCATCAACATACTCCTATAATTACAGGAGACAGTCCCCTCCCAGTTATATAGCATCATCATACTCCTTTAATTATGGGAGAAAGACCCATCCCTGATCTGTAGCATCATCATACTCCTTCAATTACTGGAGACAGAGCCCTCCCAGTTCTGTAGCATCATCATACTCCTTTAATTACTGGAGACATAGCCCTCCCAGTTCTGTAGCATAAGCACACTCCTTTAATTACTGGAGACAGCCCACCCAGTTCTGTAGCATCATCATATTCCTTTAATTACTGGAGACAGAGCCCTCCCAGTTCTGTAGCATCATCATACTCCTTTAATTAATGGAGACAGAGCCCTCCCAGGTCTTTAGCATAATCATACTCCTTTAGTTACGGCAGACAGAGCCCTTCCAGTTCTGTAGCATCATCACACTCCTTTAATTACGAGAGACAGAGTCCTCCCAGTTCAGTAGCATCATCACACTCCTTTAACTAATGGAGACAGAGCCCTCCCAGTTCTGTAGCATCATCCTTCTCCTTTAATTACTGAAGACAGAGCCCTCCCAGTTATGTAGCATCATCATACTCCTTTAATTACAAGAGGCAGAGCCCTCCCCTGTCTGTAGCATCATCATACTCCTTTAATTACGGGAGACAGAGCCTTCCCAGTTCAGTAGCATCATCATACTCCTTTAATTACGGGAGGCAGAGCCCTCCCAGTTCTGTAGCATCATCACACTCCTTTAATTAATGGAGACAGAGCCCTCCCAGTTCTGTAGCATCATCACACTCCTTTAATTACGGGAGACAGAGCCCTCCTAGTTCTGTATCATCATCATACTCCTTTAATTATGGGAGACAGACCCTTCTAGATCTGTAGCATCATCATACTCCTATAATTACAGGAGACAGAGCCCTCCCAGTTCTGTAGCATCATCATACTCCTTTAAATACGGGAGACAGAGCCCTCCCTGTTTAGTAGCATCATCACACCCCTTTAATTACTGGAGACAGAGCCCTCCCAGGTCTGTAGCATCATCATATTCATTTAATTACTGGAGACAGAGCCTTCCCAGTTCTGTAGCATCATCATACCCCTATAATTACAGGAGACAGTCCCCTCCCAGTTATGTAGCATCATCATACTCCTTTAATTATGGGAGAAAGAGCCCTCCATGATCTGTAGCATCTTCATACTCCTTTAATTACAAAAGACAGAGTCCTCCCAGTTCTGTAGCATCATCATACTGCCTTAATTAATGGAGACAGTCCCCTCCCAGTTATGTAGCATCATCACACTCCTTTAATTATGGGAGACAGAGCCCTCCCAGTTCTGTATCATCATCATACTCATTTAATTATGGGAGACAGAACCCTCCCAGTTCTGCAGCATCATTACACGCCTTTAATTACGGGAGAAAGAGCCCTCCCAGTTCTATAGCATCATACTCCTTTATTTACGAGAGACAGAGTCCTCCCAGTTCTGTAGCATCATCATACTCCTTTAATTAATGGAGACAGAGCCCTCCCAGTTCTGTAGCATCATCACACTCCTTTAATTACTGGAGACAGCCCTCCCAGTTCTGTAGCATCATCATACTCCTTGAATTATGGGAGACCGTCCATCCTAGTTATGTAGCATCATTATACTCCTATAATTACAGGAGGCAGTCCCCTCCCAGTTCTGTAGCATCATCACGCTCCTTTAATTACTGGAGACAGGGCCCTCCCAGTTCTGTAGCATCACCATACTCCTTTAATCACTGGAGACAGCCCTCCCAGTTCTGTAGCATCATCATATTCCTTTAAATATGGGAGACAAAGCCCTCCCTGTTTAGTAGCATCATCACACCCCTTTAATTACTGGAGACAGAGCCCTCTCAGTTCTGAAGCATCATCACACTCCTTTAATTACAGGAGACAGACCCTTCCAGTTTTGTAGCATCATCATACTCCTTTAATTACGGGAGAGAGAGCCCTCCCAGTTCTGTAGCATCATCATACTCCTTTAATTACAGGAGACAGAGCCCTCCCAGTTCTGTAGCATCATCATACTTCTTTAATTACAGGAGACAGAGCCCTCCCAGTTCTGTAGCATCATCATACTCCTTTAATTACAGGAGACAGAACCCTCTCAGTTCTGTAGCATCATCACACTCCTTTAATTACAGGAGACATTGCCCTTCCAATTCTGTAGCATCATCACACTCCCTTAATTAATGGAGACAGAGCCCTCCCAGTTTTGCAGCATCATCATACTCCTTTAATTACGGGAGGCAGAGCCTTCCCAGTTCTGCAGCATCATCCTTCTCCTTTAATTACTGGAGACAGAGCCCTCCCAGTTCTGTAGCCTCAGCACACTCCTTTAATTACTGCAGGCAGCCCACTCAGTGCTGTAGCATCATCATACTCCTTTAATTACGAGAGACGGAGCCCTCCCAGTTCGGAAGCATCATCATATTCCTTTAATTACGGGAGACAGAGCCGTCCCAGTTCTGTAGCATCATCACACTCCTTTAATTGCGAGAGACAGAGCCCTACCAGTTTTGGAGCATCATCAAACGTCTTTAATTATGGGAGACAGAGCCCTCCCAGTTCTGTAGCATCATCATACTCCTTTAATTATGGGAGACAGAGCCCTCCCAGTTCTGTAGCATAATCATACTCCTTTAATTATGGGAGACAAGGCCCTCCCAGTTCTGTAGCATCATCAAACTCCTTTAATTATGGGAGACAGAGCCCTCCCAGTTCTGTAGCATCATTATAATCCTTTAACTACAGGAGGCAGAGCCTTCCCATTTCAGTAGCATCATCACACCCCTTTAATTACAGGAGACGACCCTATCAGTTCTGTAGCATTATCACACTCCTTTAATTAAAGAAGACAGCCCTCCCAGTTCTGTAGCATCATCGTACTCCTTTAATTACGGGAAACAGGGCACTCCCAGTTCTGAAGAATCATCATACTCCTTTAACTGATGGAGACAGAGCCCTCCCAGTTCTGTAGCATCATCATACTCCTTTAACTAATGGAGACAGAGCCCTCCCAGTTCTGTAGCATCATCCTTCTCCTCTAATTAGTGGAGACAGAGCCCCCCCAGTTCTGTAGCATCATTACACTCCTTTAATTACGAGAGACAGAGCCCTCCCAGTTCTGTAGCATCATCATACTCCTTTAATTAGTGGAGACAGAGCCCTCCCAGTTCTGTAGCACCATCACACACTTTTAATTACTGGAGACAGAACCCTCTCAGTTCTGTAGCATCATCACACTCCATTAATTACAAGAGACAGAGCCCTCACAGTTCTGTAGCATCATCATACTCCTTTAATTACTGAAGACAGTGCCCTCCCAGTTCTGTAGCATCGTCATACTCTTATAATTACTGGAGACCGTCCCCTCCCAGTTCTGTAGCATCATCACACTCCTTTAATTACTGGAGGCAGCCCAACCAGTTCTGTAGCAACATCATACTCCTTTAATTACTGGAGACAGAGCCCTCCCAGTTCTGTAGCATCATCATAATCCTTTAATTATGGGAGGCAGGGCCTCCCAGTTCTGTAGCAGCATCAAACTCCTTTAATTACGGGAGACAGAGCCCTCCCAGTTCTGCAGCATCATTATAATCCTTTAATTACAGGAGACAGAGCCTTCCCAGTTCAGTAGCATCGTCACACCCCTTTAATTACAAGAGACGGCCCTATCACTTCTGTAGCATTATCACACTCTTTAAATTAAAGGAGACAGCCCTCCTAGTTCTGTAGCATCATCATACTTTTTTAATTACGGGAAACAGGGCCCTCTCAGTTCTGTAGCATCATACTCCTTTAACTAATGGAGACATAGCCTTCCCAGTTCTGTACCATCATCCTTCTTCTTTAATGACTGGTGACAGAGCTCTCCCAGTTATGTAGCATCATCATAATCCTTTAATTACAGGGGACAGCCCTCCCAGGTCAGTAGCATCATCACACCCCCTTTAATTACAGGTGACGGCCCTACCAGATCTGTAGCATCATCACACTCCTTTAATTACAGCAGGCAGGGCCCTACCAGTTCTGTAGCATCATCATACTCTTTTAATTATGGGAGACAGAGCCTTCCCAGTTCTGTAGCATCATCATAATCCATTAATAACAGGAGACGGAGTCCTCCCAGTTCAGTAGCATTAGCACACACCTTTAATTACAGGTGACAGCCCTACCAGATCTGCAGCATCATCATACTCCTTTAACTAATGGAGACAGAGCCCTCCCAGTTCTGTAGCATCATCCTTCTCCTTTAATTACTGGAGATAGAGCCCTCCTAGTTATGTAGCATCATCATACTCCTTTAATTATGGGAGACAGAGCCCTCCTAGTTCTGTAGCATCATCATATGCCTTTAATTACGGGAGACAGAGCCCTCCCAGATCTGTAGCATCATCACACTCCTTTAATTATGGGAGAAAGAGCCCTCCCAGTTTGTAGTATCATCATACTCCTTTAATTAGTGGAGACAGAGCCCTCCCAGTTCTGTAGCATCAACTTTCTCCTTTAATTACTGGAGACCGTCCCCTCCCAGTTCTGTAGCATCATCCTTCTCCTTTAATTAGTGGAGACAGAGCCCTCCCTGTTCTGTAGCATCAACTTTCTCCTTTAATTACTGGAGACCGTCCCCTCCCAGTTCTGTAGCATCAGCCTTCTCCTTTAATTACGGGAGGCAGAGCCCTCCCAGTTCTGTAGCATCATCATACTCCTTTAATTAGTGGAGACAGAGCCCTCCCAGTTCTGTAGCACCATCACACTCTTTTAATTACTGGAGACAGAACCCTCTCAGTTCTGTAGCATCATCACACTCCTTTAAATACAAGAGACAGAGCCCTCACAGTTCTATAGCATCATCATACTCCTTTAATTACTGAAGACAGTGCCCTCCCAGTTCTGTAGCATCGTCATACTCTTATAATTACAGGAGACCGTCCCCTCCCAGTTCTGTAGCATCATCACACTCCTTTAATTACTGGAGGCAGCCCACCCAGTTCTGTAGCAACATTATACTCCTTTCATTACAAGAGACTGAGCCCTCCCAGTTCAGTAGCAACATCATACTCCTTTAATTACTGGAGGCAGAGCCCTCCCAGTTCTGTAGCATCATCATAATCCTTTAATTACGAGAGGCAGGGCCTCCCAGTTCTGTAGCATCATCAAACTCCTTTAATTACGGGAGACAGAGCCCTCCCAGTTCTGCAGCATCATTATAATCCTTTAATTATAGGAGACGGAGCCTTCCCAGTTCAGTAGCATCGTCACACCCCTTTAATTACAAGAGACGGCCCTATCAGTTCTGTAGCATTATCACACTCTTTTAATTAAAGGAGACAGCCCTCCCAGTTCTGTAGCATCATCATACTTTTTTAATTATGGGAAACAGGGCCCTCTCAGTTCTGTAGCATCATCATACTCCTTTAACTAATGGAGACAGAGCCTTCCCAGTTCTGTACCATTATCCTTCTTCTTTAATGACTGGAGACAGAGCTCTCCCAGTTATGCAGCATCATCATAATCCTTTAATTACAGGGGACAGCCCTCTCAGGTCAGTAGCATCATCACACTCCCTTTAATTACAGGTGACGGCCCTACCAGTTCTGTAGCATCATCACACTCCTTTAATTACAGGAGGCAGGGCCCTACCAGCTCTGTAGCATCAACATACTCCTTTAGTTATGGGAGACAGAGCCCTCCCAGTTCTGTAGCATCATCATAATCCATTAATAACAGGAGACGAAGTCCTCCCAGTTCAGTAGCATTAGCACACACCTTTAATTACAGGTGACAGCCCTACCAGATCTGCAGCATCATCACACTCCTTTAACTAATGGAGACAGAGCCCTCCCAGTTCTGTAGCATCATCCTTCTCCTTTAATTACTTCAGATAGAGCCCTCCTAGTTATGTAGCATCATCATACTCCTTTAATTATGGGAGACAGAGCCCTCCTAGTTCTGTAGCATCATCATACGCCTTTAATTACGGGAGACAGAGCCCTCCCAGATCTGTAGCATAATCACACTCCTTTAATTATGGGAGAAAGAGCCCTCCCAGTTTGTAGTATCATCATACTCCTTTAATTACGGGAGAAAGGACCTCTCAGTTCTGTAGCATCATCATACTCCTTTAATTAGTGGAGACAGAGCCCTCCCAGTTCTGTAGCATCATCCTTCGCCTTTAATTACTGGAGACAGAACCCTCCCAGTTCTGCAGCATCATCAAACTCCTTTAATTACGGGACACAGAGCCCTCCCAGTTCTGTAGTATCATCATACTCCTTTAATTACTGGAGACAGAGCCCTCCCAGTTCAGTAGCATCATCATACTCCTTTAATTCCAGGAGACAGACCCTCCCAGTTCTGTAGCATCATCATACTCCTTTAATTACGGGAGACAGAGCCCTCCAAGTTCTGTAGCATCATCACACTCCTTTAGATAATGGAGACAGAGCCCTCCCAGTTCTGTAGCATCATCATATTCCTTTAATTAAGGGAGACAGCCCTCCCAGTTCTGTAGCATCATAAAACTCCTTTAATTAAGGGAGACCGAGCCTCCCAGTTCTGCAGCATCATCATACTCCTTTAATTACGGTAGACAGACCCCTCCCAGTTCTGTAGCATCATCATACTCCTTTAATTCAAGGAGACAGACACTCCCAGTTCTGTAGCATCATCATACTCCTTTAATTACGATCGAGAGAGCCCTCCCAGTTATGTAGCATCATCACACTCCTTTAATTAATGGAGACAGAGCCCTCCCAGTTCTGAAGCCTCATCAAACTCCTTTAATTACTGGAGACTGAGCCATCCCAGGTCTGTAGCATTTTCACACACTTTTAATTACTGGAGGCAGAGCCCTCCCAGTTCTGTAGCATCATCACACTCCTTTAATTACAGGAGAAAGAGCCCTGCCAGTTCTGTAGCATCATCATACTCCTTTAATTCCGGGAGACAGGGCCCTCCCAGTTCTGTAGCATCATCACACTCCTTTAATTACGGGAGACAGAACCCTCCCAGTTCTGTAGCATCATCAAACTCCTTTAATTACGGGAGACAGTCCCCTCCCAGTTCTGTAGCATCATCAAATTCCTTTAATTATAGGAGACAGAACCTCCCAGTTCTGTAGCATCATCATACTCCTTTAATTACAGGAGACAGATCCCTCCCAGTTCTGTAGCATCATCATACTCCTTTAATTAATGGAGACAGAGCCCTCCCAGTTCTGTAGCATCTTTATACTCCTTTAATTAAAAGAGACAGTGCCCTACCAGGTCTGTAGCATCATCACACTCCTTTAATTACTGGAGACAGTGCCCTCCCAGTTCAGTAGCATCAATATACTCCTTTAATTAAGGTAGACAGAGCCCTCCCAGTTCTGTAGCATCATACTCCTTTAATTACTGGAGAGAGACCCTCCCAGTAATGCAGCATCATTACACTCCTTTAATTACAGGAGACAGAGCCCTCCCAGTTCTGTAGCATCATCATACTCCTTTAATTACAGGAGACAGAGCCCTCCCAGTTCTGTAGCATCATCATACTCATTTAATTACGGGAGATAGAGCCCTCCCAGTTCTGCAGCATCATCATACTCCTTTAATTACAGGAGACAGAGCCCTCCTAGTTCTGTAGCATCATCATACTCCTTTAATTACGGGAGACAGAGCCCTCCCAGTTCTGTAGCATCATCACATGCCTTTAATTATGGGAGACAGACCCTCTCAGGTCTGTAGCATCATCATAATCCTTTAATTATGAGAGACAGACCCCTCCCAGTTTTGTAGCATCATCACACTCCTTTAATTACGGAAGACAGAGCCCTCCCGGTTCTGTAGCATCATCACACTCCTTTAATTACGGGAGACAGAGCCCTCCCAGTTCTGTAGCATCATCATATTCCTTTAATTTAGGGAGACAGAGCCCTCCCAAGTCTGTAGCATCATCAAACTCCTTTAATTACTGGAGACAGCCCTCCCAGTTCTGTAGGATCATCACACACTTTTAATTACTGGAGACAGAGCCCTCCCAGTTCAGTAGCATCATCACACTCCCTTAATTACTGCAGACAGCACTCCCAGTTCAGTAGCATCATCATAATCATTTAATCACGGGAGACACACCCTCCCAGTTCTGTAGCATCATCATACTCCTTTAATTACAGGAGACAGTGCCCTCCCAGTTCGGTAGCATCATCATACTCCTTTAACTAATGGAGACAGAGCCCTCTCAGTTCTGTAGCATCATCACACTCTTTTAATTATGGGAGACAGGGCCATCCCAGTTCTGTAGCATGATCACACTCCTTTAATTACAGGAGACAGAGCCCACTCAGTTCTGTAGCATCATCACACTCCTTTAATTATGGGAGACAGACCCTCTCGGGTCTGTAGCATCATCATAATCCTTTAATTATGAGAGACAGACCCCTCCCAGTTCTGTAGCGTCATCACATTCCTTTAATTACGGAAGACAGAGCCCTCCCGGTTCTGTAGCATCATCACACTCCTTTAATTATGGGAGACCGAGCCCTCCCAGTTCTGTAGCATCATCATACTCCTTTAATTAATGGAGACAGAGCCCTCCCAGTTTTGTAGCATCATCATACTCCTTTAATTACAGGAGACAGACCCTCCCAGTTCGGTAGCATCATCATAATCCTTTAATGAATGGAGACAGAGCCCTTCCAGTTTTGTAGCATCATCAAACTGCATTAATTACGGGGGACAGGCCCTCCCAGGTCTGTAGCATCATCACACTCTAATTAAAGGAGACAGAGCCCTCCCAGTTCTGTAGCATCATCACACTCTAATTACTGGAGACAGCCCTCCCAGTTCTGTGGCATCATCAAACTCCTTTAATTAGGAGGAGAGTGAGCCCTCAGAGTTCTGTAGCATCATCTTACTCTTAATTAGTGGAGACAGAGCCTCCCAGTTCTGTAGCATCATCAAACTCCTTTAATTATGGGAGACAGAGCTCTCCCAGTTCTGTATCATCATCATACTCCTTTAATTATGGGAGACAGACCCTTCCCAGTTCTGTAGCATCATCAAACTCTTTTAATTATGGGAGATCGAGCCTCCCAGTTCTGCAGCATCATCATACTCCTTTAATTACAGGAGACAGACCCCTCCCAGTTCTGTAGCATCATCATTCTCCTTTATTTACAGGGGACAGAACCCTCCCAGTTCTGTAGCATCGTCAAACTCCTTTAATTACGGGAGACAGAGCCCTCCCAGTTCTGTAGCATCATCACACTCCTTTAATTAATGGAGACAGAGCCCTCCCAGTTCTGTAGCATCATCATACTCCTTTAATTAATGGAGACAGAGCCCTCCCAGTTCTGTAGCATCGTCACACACTTTTAAATACTGGAGGCAGAGCCCTCCCAGTTCTGTAGCATCATCACACTCCTTTAATTACAGGAGAAAGAGCCCTGCCAGTTCTGTAGCATCATCAAACTCCTTTATTTAATGGAGACAGAGCCCTCCCAGTTCTGTAGCATTCATCACACACTTTTAATTACTGGAGGCAGAGTCCTCCCAGTTCTGTAGCATCATCACACTCCTTTCATTACAGGAGAAAGAGCCCTGCCAGTTCTGTAGCATCATCATACTCGTTTAATTACAGGAGACAGAGCCCTCCCAGTTCTGTAGCATCATCATACTCATTTAACTACGGGAGATAGAGCCCTCCCAGTTATGCAGCATCATCATACTCCTTTAATTCTGGGAGACAGGGCCCTCCCAGTGTTGTAGCATCATCAAACTCCTTTAATTACGAGAGACAGTCCCCTCCCAGTTCTGTAGCATCATCAAATTCCTTTAATTATGGGAGACAGAACCTCCCAGTTCTGTAGCATCATCATATTCCTTTAATTACTGGAGACAGACCCCTCCCAGTTCTGTAGCATTGTCATACTCCTTTAATTAGAAGAGACAGAGGCCTACCAGGTCTGTAGCATCATCACACTTCTTTAATTACTGGAGACAGAGCCCTCCCAGTTCAGTAGCATCAATATACTCCTTTAATTAAGGGAGATAGAGCCCTCCCAGTTCTGTAGCATCATCATACTCCTTTAATTATGGGAGACAGAGCCCTCCCAGTTCTGTAGCATCATCATACTCCTTTAATTACAGGAGACAGAGCCCTCCCAGTTCTGTAGCATCATCATACTCCTTTAATTACTGGAGACAGAGCCCTCCCAGTTCTGTAGCATCATCATACTCCTTTAATTACGAGAGACAGAGCTCTCCCAGTTCTGTAGCATCATCACACGCCTTTAATTATGGGAGACATACCCTTTCAGGTCTGTAGCATCATCATAATCCTTTAATTATGAGAGACAGACCCCTCCCAGTTCTGTAGCATCAACACACTCCTTTAATTACGGGAGACAGAGCCCTCCCAGTTCTGTAGCATCATCAAACTCCTTTAATTACTGGAGACAGCCCTCCCAGGTCTGTAGCATCATCAAACTCCTTTAATTAATGGAGACAGAGCCCTTCCAGTTCTGTAGCATCATCATACTCCTTTAACTAATGGAGACAGAGCCCTCTCAGTTCTGTAGCATCATCACACTCTTTTAATTATGGGAGATAGGGCCATCCCAGTTCTGTAGCATGATCACACTCCAATTACAGGAGACAGTCCCCTCCCAGTTCTCTAGCATCATCATACTCCTTTAATTACAGGAGACAGAGCCCTCCCAGTTTTGTAGCATCATCACACGCCTTTAATTATGGGAGACAGACCCTATCAGGTCTGTAGCATCATCATAATCCTTTAATTATGAGAGACAGACCCCTCCCAGTTCTGTAGCGTCATCACACTCCTTTAATTACGGAAGACAGTGCCCTCCCGGTTCTGTAGCATCATCATACTCCTTTAATTAATGGAGACAGAGCCCTCCCAGTTCTGTAGCATCATGATACTCCTTTAATTACGGGAGACAGACCCTCCCTGTTCTGAAGCATCATCATAATCCTTTAATGAATGGAGACAGAGCCCTTCCAGTTCTGTAGCATCATCAAACTGCTTTAATTACAGGGGACAGACCCTCCCAGTTCTGTAGCATCATCACACTCTAATTACAGGAGACAGAGCCCTCCCAGTTTTGTAACATCATCACACTCTAATTACTGGAGACAGCCCTCCCAGTTCTGTAGCATCATCAAACTCCTTTAATTAGGAGGAGAGTGAGCCCTCAGAGTTCTGTAGCATCATCTTACTCTTAATTACTGAAGACAGAGCCTCCCAGTTCTGTAGCATCATCAAACTCCTTTAATTATGGGAGACAGAGCTCTCCCAGTTCTGTATCATCATCATACTCCTTTAATTGCAGGAGACAGTGCCCTCCCAGTTCGTTAGCATCATCATACTCATTTAACTAATGGAGACAGAGCCCTCTCAGTTCTGTAGCATCATCACACTCTTAATTATGGGAGACAGGGCCATCCCAGGTCTGTAGCATGATCACACTCCTTTAATTACAGGGAACAGTCCTCTCCCAGTTCTGTAGCATCATCAGACTCCTTTAATTATGGGAGACAGTCCCCTCCCAGTTATGTAGCATCATCAAACTCCTTTAATTATGGGAGACAGTCCCCTCCCAGTTATGTAGCATCATCACACTCCTTTAATTATGGGAGACAGAGCCTCCTACTTCTGTAGCATCATCAAACTCCTTTAATTATGGGAGACAGAGCCCTCCCAGTTCTGTAGCATCATCATACTCCTTTAGTTATGGGAGACAGAGCCCTCCCAGTGAAACAGGTAATATTCAGCTGTAAAGTTTTAGGGTAGAATCCAAAGGCCGGACTTACATACGAGATGTGGCTACATTTTCATTCCCCACAAACTTGTGAATAGCTCACTCACCCATGGAGCTAATTTTAGGATCTCTCTTCTTGGCTCAGCCTGATGTATGGTCTGATAGGATGTCCTGAAATCCTTTATGACAAGAACATGTTGAAGGTTATTTTGTCTATACATGTCCTGTTTACCTCTCTCAGAGCGGTGCCTTTTATTTGCTTCAGCACCCAATATCTTGCGTGTGCTAATCTCAACTAAGAATGCAGATACACTCAGGGTTTAAAAAAAATAACAAAAAAAAAAAGTCCAATTGAAAAAGATAAAACTACCACTAGCTGGATATGTCCATCAATCCATCCAGGCTCACAAGTCATATCTGACTTCTAGATACCAGCGAACATATACTCTTAACACTAAAGGGGTGGGATTAACGATCAGTCAGTAGAGAAAGAAAATCATGCTCCACTGCAGTAGAGCAAAGCAAATCCAGTGCTGTTCAAAATATTTTTGGTTACGATCAGAAAATATAGAAAGGTAAAACGAGGAGGATTTGCTTCTACATTGAGCCCTCACATGTGTAACCACCTTAAAATCAGCATATCACTGGTGTGAAGTCTACCCATGTGAGTGAGAGGTACCTATTTCTTTTAATAGATCAATATCTGAACACCAAGTTCCCTTCATGTGGGAAACCTCCCATATTACCCCCCTACATAAAGGAGGAACATCAACAGAATTCTCTAATTATCGCCCAAAAACCGTACTCGCTCCATCATCAAAAATTCTCAAAAGAGGCGTCCATACACAAAGCATGCATTATTTACTAACTAACAAACTGCTAACACTCAATATGGTTTCTGACCTGGCCATAGCACCACCACAGTTCTGTTATCCTTCACTAATACTGTTACTGTCCACAGAAACAATGGCAAATTTGTCTCCTTGATATTCCTTGACTTTTCAAAAGCTTTTGACATGGTCTCATACAACAAACTGATTAATGCATTAACAGAACTAAGTCTAAAGTTCAGCTACCATTGCTTGGTTCCAAGACAATCTAACTAACCGTCAACAAGTCTTGCAATGGCAGCAAGACCTCTCTTCTCCTCTGCCTGTTTCAACAGGAGTACCTCAAGGATCATGCCTGGGCCCTCTACTATTTTATTTATTTACTAAGAAACTTTTCACTGCTACACAGCATGCTTCTGTCATCCAGTATGCCGACGATTCTACATTGACATGTGCCACACCATATCCTCAACAACTACAAATTTTAACACAAGATGCTTTTTCAAAGGTGGAGACATGGGTATTTAATTCCCAACTAATCCTAAACCCTAAAAAAAAAAAAACTCAACTTATGATGTTTCAACCTACAAGACACACTTTGCCAATCCTTAATTTTTGTGCATTAATGTCGAGCAGTCTTGTTGAGATGGACTGTTGTTTTTCCTTTTTGTCCCATTTGTAATGCTGTGTGTTTGGTGCTGCATGGACCTCCCTCTTTGATGAGCTCTTTGAAAGCTTCCTACCTTCTCCGGAAGGTTTAGCTGAAAAGGAAACATTACTGGCACATTTTGCTGTTTCTTTTGTTGCTTTTTAAAGAAATTAGAGACATTACGCTGCTCACAACTTGTTGTGGGAGTTAGCTGCTCATTTTCATCACTTCATTGGTCAGCAAGTTCCAATGGGAGCATTGAGTCATCTGTATTAGCCTCTGAGCCTTCTAACCAACAGAAATCTTTGGTTCCGCCCATAGTGACATCAGCAGCTCGTGTAGTATCAGAGATTACAAGATGAAGTGATGAAAATGAGCAGCTAAATGCAGCTTACTGTACCATAACATTCAGTTGTCAACGGTGCATGTATTTTACTATTTTGCAGTGGGGCAAGCCCCTCACACCCCCTGCAAATTATATATAGCAACTCCAAGATCGCACTACAGTGAGAAAATGTGTTAATTCCCTCTTCCTCAATGAATCACGATCTCCACTCAAAATTCCGAACTCAAATCCTCAAACTACACTACCCATTTGATGTGGTGTAGTTGATGTATTTGGGTTCGAAAAATTGCCCTTTGGAAAACTGCACTGCAACAGTGTCACTCTCGATCAAATGCAGTTCGCAATGGTGACTGTAAACCATTCTGTTTTGCAGTACAAACAATTTTTTCCTAAAATCATCATTTGACCCTGTTGACTTTTTTTTTCTTTTAAACATAAGTACGCTTGCCTTGCTTGAAACTGGGAATAATGCATACGTTTAACAGAGCTGAAGGCAAATGGTTTATACTGCCCTGACAATGTCTGTTTCTTTCACTGAAAGAAATATTAAAATAATTTGCAATGGTTTTTCTTTCTGTTAACACTACTGCCTTCTTATGTGGTATGAAAGAGGAACCCACATTTTGACATTAGTGGTCGTATCAGAAATTAGTTTCATTGCATAAATATGATTCAAAGTGGAAGTTCTGATGCTACACGATTTAAATGAAGCCGTAGTCAACAATGCTTTGTTACAGTGACGTCAGTTTTAGTGTAGCACATCTGTTTCCTTTACCTCCTTTGCAATGTATTTGGTTCTGAAAATGTTCAAAGACTAATTAATGAAAACATTAAATATCAATCACGTCATACAATTCCAAATAAAACTCTTTTACACCAATACACTTGACTGCTTTACATTTAAATAATACAAGAAGTGGGAGCAAAATGCTTCCAATTCCAGCAGTTAACAGATATTGTACACACTGTATCCCATGAATTTAGCCAAAGCCTCTAAAACCCAAGGACTTGTCACATCTTTAAGGGTTAATCTCCAGGTGGTGACTACACTGTCAAAAACTATAACGCCCTTTTCATTCAACTGTTACAGGCTTCTTCAATCTGCTCACATGCATCTCTCTTTTTACTTCAGTATAATAGAAAACGTACTAGTTCTTAATAAATTTGTATACCATAATCAGATCTCTTGTAGTTTGTCTGTAACTTAAGGAAAATCAACCCATCAACCCATCACAGTGCTGCCCCTCTGTTAATCCAGCTGCTACTACTTTATCCTTTATACCTCACTGACCAGCCTCTGTCAGTACGGCACCAAATGTGGACTCGAAATGCAAATACTCTGTGTCATCAGAATTCACACAGCACATCTCATTAGATAATCTGTCTGTTAGCAGCATTATGTACATGGTGCACATGAAGCCAACATGCAGATTTAACAGCAGAATGACATCTAAATAATTTCACATAATTTAGAATGTTTCCAAGTCCATGTACATGTAGCACACGTCATCTAGCCATCCCTAAGGTAACAGCTGATTTACATGCAGTGACGGTGAGTATGTTACCTTTGACCCAGGCAGAAACGATCACTCGAGTTCTGTAAACCCACCTCAGGTACGACGTGATCAGCAACTATATATGCCACGCACTGTTTGGTGGACATGTCACCAACATAAAATCTGAATAAAGCAGAACCTAATGATGATCTCCGTGTCATACCATGGCTTATATCGCTAAAACAGCCAAAGAAGTCATTCAACATCACCCTGGATTTTCTGCACTTTAGGCAAGCCATAATTTTATTTACTACTCAGTGGGGCCATTCACTAATGCAAGGATTACTTTTACATTACTATGATAGGTTTTAATGTTTCCTGCACTTTTGTTACAGTGTAATTAAATACCTAACACTAATAAAACATCATGTTTTCTTTAGCAGTGCAACTCAGTTTGCCATAAAACACAGCATGTTACATAATTCATATCACAGAATATAAACGTACAGCTGTCATCAATAATAAACAAAAAAATTGCACACACACGCACACACACAGACACACACAAAGACACACACACACACACAGACAGACACACACACGCACAGACACAGACACACACACACACACACACACACACACACACACACACGCACACAGACACACACACGCACACACGCACACACAGACACACACACGCACACACAGACACACATACACAGACACGCACACACACACACACACACGCAGACGCACACACAGACACACACGCACACACGCACACAGACGCACACAGACACACACGCACACAGACACACACAGACACACACGCACAGACACACACGCACACAGACACACACGCACACACAGACACACACACAGACACACAGACACACACACACACACACACACACACACACACACACACTACATAAATGTAAAAACTTCCTTTCCTTGTTATTAGTGAAACTACAAAGCAGTGTGGTTTAACAAGTAAAGACAAAACTTACCTCTGGGCTGCCTCCATTTCTAGAAGTGCAGAGAGTGCCGATGTTCCTTTCTTACCAACAGGAGGGCCAGCTGGTTCTGGAATAAGAGTAGTGAGTGGTCCTGATACAGGTAATCCTTTCATACCAGCTCCTTTCTGAAAGAAAGCCAGAAATGTCCTATTACAAACTAGAGGATTTCTTTTTTTTTTTTCCTTAACTCTCAGAGCAAATGTTACAAGGTTCTATTACCAAGTTTACCTGACAAAGTAAGCTGCCTCTGGGGCACAAATGAACGCAGTTCTTCTGACTGCAGCCCCCTGATGAAGGTTCATCACCTGGTTTGTGTGTTAAAGAGCAAATTAGGATATGGAAGTGGGCAGGTGATACTAGCTTGTTCATGCTGACAGAAGGCAGGTAACAAGATTTGGTTGTTTATCTCCTGATGAAGGGCGGGTGATGGTCAAGCAGCAGTTTGGAGAGTGAGGCAGGCTCATCACCTACCAAGCACTGCTGCACACTTTACCCAAGTCAGATGTGTAGAAAGATGTACCTACAGGTCCAACAATGCAGGCTTTGCTGAGGCAGTGTGTTTACTGGCTATGAAGGGAAGAAGGCAGCATGTAAGCCTGCACCCAGGAACTGAGAATAATGTCACAGTGGGACCTATATCACTTTCATTGGCTACCCTATGCAACTCACTGAGCTCTGCTCCTGGCTTCCCCTTCCCAGGGACAGACCTAATCTTGGTGGGAGGCAAGCCAGACTAGTGGATTGAGTCATGATACAGCAGGTGGGCAGAAAGACAATGCATAGAGAAGTCAAAGACAGCAGCAAGAAATAATAAAACTTACACAACGTTAACGGAGATTAAAATATACTTAGCAATGCTGCTACTATAAAAATAGTAATAGTAAGAGGCTTCAGTAAAACCTGGGAGAAAAGGGGGTAAAGCAGGCCAACACCCCTGGAAAGAAAGTTCCTCATGGAAAATAGAATGAAAATAGAACTATGACGAAATGAAAGAGGAGGAAAAATATCAACTACTATACAGTAAGGGGTACAGAGAAACCTTATAATTCCGGAGAATGAAACTGGGGAAGGAAAATTAGAAAGGAAGTTGTAGGTCTAAGAATAAAAAGTGCAAGCAGAAGCAGTTACACAAAGGCATGTCTCATCTTCTTAGCGCAAGAAATCTGGACAAACCCTAAAATAATGGGGGGGGGGGTAAAAGGCCCAAAAAATAGGGACAGAATTTAAATATTGCTCTTACAAACTTAAAACAAGTTGATAGAAAACAGGTTTTGTGTTTGCATGCTTTTTCTGAAGGATTTGAAGTCTGAAACTCAAATGTATGGCATTACTGACTTCAATTCTCATTGATTTGCCAGAAAACACAAGTTTTGTGAGGAACAGACCAAAAAATATGAGGCAAACATTTGAACAGTTGAGCAGTATGCATAAAGGTGAAACCGATATGTGCAAACGTAATGAGGAGTAAACTTGTACAGAACAGAAATGATACACCTGTTGGAGTGCAGTCGAAAAAATGCAGGTGGCACACAAACACAAGACAAGACTGCATTTAAAATACGCAAGTGATGCAGCTGTGCAGTGAAATTGTTACAGCCACAAAGCAGTAAAACTGAAAGCATACACGTCGATTAAAGCAACAGGGTGCACCTGTAAATGAAGAGTATGCAACGCTGTGGGAAGTACTCATCAAAGCAGCCAGGACATACTCACAAGGAATATGCAAATATTGAAATGTACTTTCCCTAATAAGCTGGGAAAATTCAGTAGAATGAATAACTCAAATGATTACCAACCAAAAATCTGTTACAGTGATAGAAATTATATTATTTAATTTTCCTATATTGTTTACGTGAAAGTGTGTCAAAATCGTCTGTAATGTGTGCAAAGACAAAGGTGAATATGAAATTCAAAGCTACTGGAATGCAGAACATTAGCTCTTTAAATTTTACACGTGAAATGACATGGAATAAAAGTTTCCAGTTATTTTTGTGCACATAAAAAGTGCTTTATACCATACTGACTAAAAATGAATGAGGGCCACTAGTCTCACCAAGATATCTTTAATTTCAATGTTTAAGGAAGTGTGTTAACATAATTAAATGCTGATGGGATACAGTCTAGTAGTAAGATAAGCCATCAACTTTGCTGAATAGATTTTTTATGAGGAAACTAATGAGAAGCATTGTGTAAACAACACTGAAGTTTTAATTTAGGTTTATGCTTTCAACATTTGTCATTAATCTTTTTAAATAATACATTTTATTAATGTGGCAAATCAGCAAGAAGTTATTGTGACAGTGCACAAAGATCCGGGGGGGGGGGGGTGTCACCTTGACAGCAACAATATAACCACCTAGATTCTAGAAGGTACAGCTCCACACTGTTCCTCAGTGCTTACAGAGAATGATTCTAGAAAGAGGATTGCCTATTAAGAGCTACAGCTCTCTCCTCGCATACTGTATTTGTAAAACAAGTTTAATTTGTATATAGTTACTATATGTTTTGAACGGTTTATCTTTAAAAAGTTTTACATTTTATTTACTGTAATCTGCTTCCGGAATTAGTCTGACTGGGTCTAAAAAAAGACCCTTTTTCACTGGAGGCCCAGGAACAAAAGCTCCAGTGCAAAAACACAACTTAGAGTTAATGACTATACTTGAAATTTATAAAATCCAAACACTGAGGACCAATGCGAACACAAACCAATAACCAGCAAACGCACTGTATGAGGAAAACTAAACACCGGACAGCGAGCGTAAATAAAATTAACTGTTTATTATTAACAAATACAAACGTTAAACACTTAACGAATCACCGCGTTTTTCGTCCAACACATCCAAACTTCATCAGACAACACCATAATTACAAATTACCCTTTATATACCCTACACAAACATTTACATGATCCAATCACATCTAGAGTTCAACTCATTAATATATATTCCTACTGTTTTAACATTTTTAACCTTTAATTTTAACATTTTTAACTATGCAGAATTATACATCAATGATACTTATTTTAGTTTATTTTCTAAAGGTCTAAACTTTGTCCCAAGAACAAAATGTGATATTAGTAGATTAGTCATAGATTTAAAAATGTTTGTTAGGAAGATTAATTTGGAATTGATTTGTGGAGATATATTAAATGGTGAAGATGAATCCAATTTGTTAAAGAAAAGAAGTGTTTGGAATCCTCCAACACACCCACAGTTAAGGAATTTTGAACATTTTTTAGAAAATGAATTAAGACAGGGTGTAAAGAAAAATAGATTTACACCGAATCTTTCCTCTATAGAAATACAATTACTTCAACAGTTAAAAGGGAATATTAATTTGAGAGTGATGAAACCCGATAAGGGGGGGGCATAGTACTTATGAATTCCATTTTGTATGAGGCTAAAATGTTGAATATTTTACAAGATACATTGAAATATGACAATATTTCAAAAAATGAAATTTTTATAGGATATAGAAGAATATATTTAGCCTTATATGATTTATTTTTAGATGGATTCATTGAGAAAGAGATGTTTGAATTTTTATATAATAATAAGCCTAGAGTTCCTTCCATTTTCGGTATCCCGAAAGTTTACAAAAATCTTTTAGATCCACCACTACGCCCTATAGTGGTGGCTGAAGGTTCAGCAATTTCACCATCAGCTAGATATATAGATGTGAAATTAAAACATTTGATGATGAGGGTAGAATCCTATCTCAAAGATTCTTGGGATTTTTTAAGAAATGTTAAGGAGAGTATGTTACAAGAAAATCTGCTTTTTGTAACCATAGATGTGGTTGATTTATTTGGATCTATACCACATGATATAGGTTTAGAATGGTTTGAAGAAGCATTAAGATTTTTTGGAGAGTTAAGTGATAATGAAATATATATATGTTTGAATCTGATGGAATTGGTATGAAAATACAATTATATATTTTTTCAAGGTGAATATTTTCATCAATTAAATGGGGTTGCAATGGGGGCAAGGTGTGCCCCTTTATATGCCAATATGGTCTTGAACACCTGGGAAAGGAAGTTTATATACAATAGTATTTATAGAGAGAGTTGGAGTTTATATAAGCGTTTTTTTAGATGATATAGTTATATTTTGGCATGACAGTAAAGAAAGATTGGATAAATTTATACAATATATAAATAATTCTACTGATTTCTTAAAATTTACGTATGAAATTGGAACTAATGAGATGAATTTCTTAGATGTGACATTAATTAAAGTTAGGAATCACTAAGTCAAAAATATTTAGGAAGAACATATACTCTAATTCATATTTGCATTATACTAGTGGACATCCCCTCCATCAGAAAAAAAGTATAGTAAAAGGTCAATTTGTTAGAATATCAAGAATGACTTCAGATGATAAAGATTTTGGTGATGAATGTGAATTTTTGACTCAAATGTTTTTAGAAAGAGGTTATTCTTTAGAATTTTGTAATAATATCAAATATGAAGCTATTGAAGGTAGAAAAAGTAGATTTGAACCAATATTAGGTAAAGGATCACCACATTTGGAAAATAATGAAGGAAGTAATAGTGTTGAGGTAATAGATTTTAATGAATGTAAAAAGAAATTATTTAATCAGGCATTTATTACTGATTTTAGTGAAGATTCATGGATAATTCAAAAAATATTCGATAAAGAATGGGACAAATTTACTAAACTTACTGATTTAGGGTTAAAATACAAAGAACCTTTGAAAGTCATATATAGAAGAGGACGAAATATTAAAGACTGGTTGATGGCTCGGAACAAAATAGTAAAAAAGAAGACGATGAAAATAAAGGGCACATACCCTTGTGGGATGTGTGCACAGTGCCCATCATGGATGGCAGATACAGAAAGAATAGAGACTGAATTAAGGGGAAAAGAAATTATAGGTAAAATACATAGTACATGTGACTCTTACGGTGTTGTATATATTGCTACATGTGGGGTATGTTCTGGTTTTTACGTTGGTAAAACTGAGAGAAAGATAAAAAGGAGAGTTTATGAACATATCAATGATATAAAAAATAAAAAATAAGGGAATGCTTTATACAGACGCACGTTAATATGTCCCCTAGCGAAATACAAGTTTTTCATTATTGAAGAAGTTCAAAAAGATGAAAGAGGGGGCTTATGGGAAACTAAAATTGAATATCGGGAATTATATTGACAGATTATTTTGGAGGCTAATAAATTCCCAGGTCTTAATGATAATATTTCCCTTGCACCAGTTCTTAAAATGAGGGCAGCTAGACTATGAAAATATACAAATATGTATGTAAATATTTTATGTAAATGGCCAATTTTAAGATTTAATTTTAGGATGTTAATTTTATGATTCATAAGTATGGTTACATAAGATTTTTTAAAAAAACATTTTTAACATTAATATTTATATGTATTCAAAATATTTAATATACATTGGAAGTTATTGTCTAACATCGCTTTATATTACTTCACATTACATTTTTATATATTTTAATATGTTTTATAATTAATATATTATCAAATGTCTTGTTGTTACGTATTTGCAATTTTGCAATTTTCCTTTTGACCACTTGGTGTTAGTATTTTATTAAAAATATGGTTGATTTAGTATATTTTTATATATGGTGTACGATATATATTTATATGTAAAACACTGGATCCAAACTATATCAAATTACATTCAGTTTACGTAAATTTCGTTTTCATTTTTTAGATTCATATTTACAAGTGATGTTTTTAACATATTCAAGAAACTGTAGAAGTTCAAGTGATATAAATTGAGGTTAGTTTGATGAATCAAACAGTAGGAATATATATTAATGAGTTGAACTCTAGATGTGATTGGATAATTTAAATGTTTGTGTAGGATATATAAAGGGTAATTTGTAATTATGGTGTTGTCTGATGAAGTCTGGATGTGATGGATGAAAAACGCAGTGATTCGTTAAGCGTTTAACATTTATATTTGTTAATAATAAACAGTTGATTTTATTTACACTCACTGTCCAGTGTTTAGTTTTCCTCATACAGTGCGTTTGCTGGTTACTGAAATTTATAAAATATTACAAGTCATGAGAGACAGATAGTACAAAATGTAAAAGAAAGGTGTATTTGTATAATGCTGTGCAACACAATTTTAAAACAATGCAATATGATATATATATATATATTTTTTAATCTTATAACAATGAGATGATGCAGCTGCAATTATACTAAATTATAACAAAACATAATGAGTGTAAAATATAAGGTGATAAAAAATAAAAGGAGTGCTCACTACAGTATATAAAGTATTGAAAAACAGCTGAGATGCAGGTTGGTAGGCTGACAGTAGGAAAAAGGGGAGCAAAGTGAGAAAGGTAAGAACAGAGAAAATAGAGCAGGGAAGATAAGTCAAATACAAAAAAATACTGACAAGTGGAGAAAGACAAGGGAGGATGACTGAGTGTATAAGGACTTCCAGTGAAAAATGTAGAGAGATGAACAGACCAGGGGGGTCAGGAAATGGAAAGCTGAAGTCACACAATGCACGGCCTTTGATATTAGTGGAAGTAGTAGTTTTGGGCTGAATTCACAGAATGCATGGCCTTTGATATTAGTGGAAGTAGTAGTATTGGGCTGAATTCACACAAAGCACGGCTTTTGATATTAGTGGAAGTAGTAGTTTTGGCTGAATTAACACAAAGCACGGCCTTTGATATTAGTGGAAGTAGTAGTTTTGGGCTGAATTCACACAATGCACGGCCTTTGATATTAGTGGAAGTAGTAGTTTTGTGCTGAATTCACACAAACCATGGCCTTTGATATTAGTGGAAGTAGTAGTTTTGGGCTGAATTCACAAAATGCACGGCCTCTGATATTAGTGGAAGTAGTAGTTTTGGGCTGAATTCACACAATGCACGTCCTTTGATATTCGTGGAAGTAGTAGTTTTGGGCTGAATTCACACAATGCAAGGCCTTTGATATTCATGGAAGTAGTAGTTTTGGGCTGAATTCACACAATGCATGGCCTTTGATATTAGTGGAAGTAGTAGTTTTGGGCTGTATTCACACAAAACACGGCCTTTGATATTAGTGGAAGTAGTAGTTTTGGGCTGAATTCACACAAAGCACGGCCTTTGATATTAGTGGAAGTAGTAGTTTTGGGCTGAATTCACACAATGCACGGCCTTTAATATTAGTGGAAGTAGTAGTTTTGAGCTGAATTATATTAGTGGAAGTAGTAGTTTTGGGCTGAATTCACACAAAGCATGGCCTTTGATATTAATGGAAGTAGTAGTTTTGGGCTGAATTCACACAAAGCACAGCCTTTGATATTAGTGGAAGTAGTAGTTTTGGGCTGAATTCACACAAAGCATGGCCTTTGATATTAATGGAAGTAGTAGTTTTGGGCTGAATTCACACAAAGCACGGCCTTTGATATTAGTGGAAGTAGTAGTTTTGGGCTGAATTCACACAATGCACGGCCTGTGATATTAGTGGAAGTAGTAGTTTTGGGCTGAATTCACACAAAGCACGGCCTTCGATATTAGTGGAAGTAGTTTTGGGCTGAATTCACACAAAGCATGGCCTTTGATATTAGTGGAAGTAGTAGCTTTGGGCTGAATTCACACAAAGCACGGCCTTTGATATTAGTGGAAGTAGTAGTTTTGGGCTGAATTCACACAAAGCATGGCCTATGATATTAGGGGAAGTAGTAGTTTTGGGCTGAATTCACACAAAGCACGGCCGTTGATATTAGTGAAAGTAGTAGTTTTGGGCTGAATTCACACAAAGCACGGCCTTTGATATTAGTGGAAGTAGTAGTTTTGGGCTAAATTCACACAATGCATGGCCTCTGATATTAGTGGAAGTAGTAGTTTTGGGCTGAATTCACACAATGCACGTCCTCTGATATTCGTGGAAGTAGTAGTTTTGGGCTGAATTCACGCAATGCATGGCCTTTGATATTCATGGAAGTAGTAGTTTTGAGCTGAATTCACACAATGCACGGCCTTTGATATTAGTGGAAGTAGTAGTTTTGGGCTGTATTCACACAAAGCACGGCCTTTGATATTAGTGGAAGTAGTAGTTTTGGGCTGAATTCACACAAAGCACGGCCTTTGATATTAGTGGAAGTAGTAGTTTTGGACTGAATTCACACAATGCACGGCCTTTAATATTAGTGGAAGTAGTAGTTTTGGGCTGAAGTCATACAATGAAAAGCCTTTAATATTAGTAGAAGTAGTAGTTTTGGGCTGAATTCACACAATGCATGACCTTTAATATTAGTGGAAGTAGTAGTTTTGGGCTGAATTCCCACAAAGCACGGCCTTTGATATTAGTGAAGTAGTAGCTTTGGGCTGAATTCACACAAAGCACGGCCTTTGATATTAATGGAAGTAGTAGTTTTGGGGTGAATTTACACAAAGCACGGCCTTTGATATTAGCGGAAGTAGTTTTGGGCTGAATTCACACAAAGCACGGCCTTTGATATTAGTGGAAGTAGTAGTTTTGGACTGAATTCACACAATGCACGGCCTTTAATATTAGTGGAAGTAGTAGTTTTTGGGCTGAATTCATACAATGCAAAGCCTTTAATATTAGTAGAAGTAGTAGTTTTGGGCTGAATTCACACAATGCATGGCCTTTGATATTAGTGGAAGTAGTAGTTTTGGGCTGAATTCACACAAAGCACGGCCTTTGATATTAGTGAAGTAGTAGCTTTGGGCTGAATTCACACAAAGCACGGCCTTTGATATTAATGGAAGTAGTAGTTTTGGGCTGAATTTACACAAAGCACGGCCTTTGATATTAGTGGAAGTAGTTTTGGGCTGAATTCACACAATGCACGTCCTTTGATATTCGTGGAAGTAGTAGTTTTGGGCTGAATTCACACAATGCACGGCCTTTGATATTGATGGAAGTAGTAGTCTTGGGCTGAATTCACACAATGCACGGCCTTTGATATTAGTGGAAGTAGTAGTTTTGGGCTGTATTCACACACAGCACGGCCTCTGATATTAGTGGAAGTAGTAGTTTTGGGCTGAATTCACACAAAGCACGGCCTCTGATATTAGTGGAAGTAGTAGTTTTGGGCTGAGTTCACACAATGCACGGCCTTTAATATTAGTGGAAGTAGTAGTTTTGGGCTGAATTCACACAATGCATGTCCTTTGATATTTGTGGAAGTAGTAGTTTTGGGCTGAATTCACACAATGCACGGCCTTTGATATTAGTGGAAGTAATAGTTTTGGGCTGTATTCACACAATGCACGGCCTTTGATATTAGTGGAAGTACTAGTTTTGGGCTGAATTCACACAATGCACGGCCTTTGATATTAGTGGTAGTAGTAGTTTTGGGCTGAATTCACAAAATGCACGGCCTTTGATATTAGTGGAAGTAGTAGTTCTTGGCTGAATTCACACAATGCATGGCCTTTGATATTAGTGGAAGTAGTAATTTTGGGCTGAATTCACACAAAGCACGGCCTTTGCTATTAGTGGAAGTAGTAGTTTTGGGCTGAATTCACACAAAGCATGGCCTTTGATATTAGTGGAAGTAGTTTTGGGCTGAATTCACACAATGCATGGCCTTTGATATTAGTGGAAGTAGTAGTGTTGGGCTGAATTCACACAAAGCACGGCCTGTGATATTAGTGGAAGTAGTAGTTTTGGGCTGAATTCACACAATGCACGGCCTGTGATATTAGTGGAAGTTGTTTTGGGCTGAATTCACACAATGGACAGCCTTTGGTATTCGTGGAAGTAGTAGTTTTAGGCTGAATTCACACAAAGCACGGCCTTTGCTATTAGTGGAAGTAGTAGTTTTGGGCTGAATTCACACAAAGCATGGCCTTTGATATTAGTGGAAGTAGTTTTGGGCTGAATTCACACAATACATGGCCTTTGATATTAGTGGAAGTAGTAGTGTTGGGCTGAATTCACACAAAGCATGGCCTGTGATATTAGTGGAAGTAGTAGTTTTGGGCTGAATTCACACAATGCACGGCCTGTGATATTAGTGGAAGTAGTTTTGGGCTGAATTCACACAATGGACAGCCTTTGGTATTCGTGGAAGTAGTAGTTTTAGGCTGAATTCACACAAAGCATGGCCTTTGATATTAGTGGAAGTAGTAGTTTTGGGCTGAATTCACACAATGCACAGCCTTTAATATTAGTAGAAGTAGTAGTTTTGGGCTGAATTCACACAATGCATGGCCTTTGATATTAGTGGAAGTAGTAGTTTTGGGCTGAATTCACACAATGCACGGCCTTTGATATTAGTGGAAGTAGTAGTTTTGGGCTGAATTCACACAAAGCACGGCCTTTGATATTAGTGGAAGTAGTAGTTTTGGGCTGAATTCACACAATGCATGGCCTTTGATATTAGTGGAAATAGTAGTTTTGGGCTGAATTCACACAAAGCACAGCCTTTGATATTCGTGGAAGTAGTAGTTTTGGGCTGAATTCAGACAATGCATGGCCTTTGATATTAGTGGAAGTAGTTTTGGGCTGAATTTACACAAAGCACGACCTTTGATATTAGTGGAAGTAGTAGTTTTGGGCTGAATTCACACAATGCATGGCCTTTGATATTAGTGGTAGTAGTTTTGGGCTGCATTCACACAATGCACGGCCTTTGATATTAGTGGAAGTAGTTTTGGGCTGAATTCACACAATGTACGACCTTTGATATTAGTGGAAGTAGTAGTTTTGGGCTGAATTCACACAATGCACGGCCTTTGATATTAGTGGAACTAGTTTTGGGCTGAATTCACACAATGCACAGCCTTTGATATTTGTGAAAGTAGTCGTTTTGGGCTGAATTCACACAATGTGCGGCCTTTGATATTAGTGGAAGTAGTAGTTTTGGGCTGACTTCACACAATGCATGGCCTTTGCTATTAGTGGAAGTAGTAGTTTTGGGCTGAATTCACACAAAGCACGGCCTTTGCTATTAGTGGAAGTAGTAGTTTTGGGCTGAATTCATACAAAGCACAGCATCTGATATTAGTGGAAGTAGTAGTTTTAGGCTGAATTCACACAATGCATGGCCTTTGATATTAGTGGAAGTAGTAGTTTTGGGCTGAATTCACACAATGCACGACCTTTGATATTAGTGGAAGTAGTAGTTTTGGGCTGAATTCACATAATGCACAGCCGTTGATATTCGTGGAAGTAGTAGTTTTGGGCTGAATTCACACAAAGCACGGCCTTTGATATTAGTGAAGTAGTAGCTTTGGGCTGAATTCACACAAAGCACGGCCTTTGATATTAGTGGAAGTAGTAGTTTTGGGCTGAATTCACACAAAGCACGGCCTTTGATATTAGTGGAAGTAGTAGTTTTGGGCTGAATTCACACAAAGCACGGCCTTTGATATTAGTGGAAGTAGTTTTGGGCTGAATTCACACAATGCACAGCCTTTGATATTCGTGGAAGTAGTAGTTTTGGGCTGAATTCACACAATGCACAGCCTTTGATATTTGTGGAAGTAGTAGTTTTAGGCTGAATTCACACAATGCGCGGCCTTTGCTATTAGTGGAAGTAGTAGTTTTGGGCTGAATTCACACAAAGCATGGCCTTTGATATTAGTGGAAGTAGTAGTTTTGGGCTGAATTCACACAATGCATGGCCTTTGATATTAGTGGAAGTAGTAGTGTTGGGCTGAATTCACACAAAGCATGGCCTGTGATATTAGTGGAAGTAGTAGTTTTGGGCTGAATTCACACAATGCACGGCCTTTGCTATTAGTGGAAGTAGTAGTTTTGGGCTGAATTCACACAAAGCATGGCCTTTGATATTAGTGGAAGTAGTAGTTTTGGGCTGAATTCACACAATGCATGGCCTTTGATATTAGTGGAAGTAGTAGTGTTGGGCTGAATTCACACAAAGCACGGCCTGTGATATTAGTGGAAGTAGTAGTTTTGGGCTGAATTCACACAATGCACGGCCTGTGATGTTAGTGGAAGTAGTTTTGGGCTGAATTCACACAATGGACAGCCTTTGGTATTCGTGGAAGTAGTAGTTTTAGGCTGAATTCACACAAAGCATGGCCTTTGATATTAGTGGAAGTAGTAGTTTTGGGCTGAATTAACACAATGCACAGCCTTTAATATTAGTAGAAGTAGTAGTTTTGGGCTGAATTCACACAATGCATGGCCTTTGACATTAGTGGAAGTAGTAGTTTGGGGCTAAATTCACACAATGCACGGCCTTTGATATTAGTGGAAGTAGTAGTTTTGGGCTGAATTCACACAAAGCACAGCCTTTGATATTAGTTGAAGTAATAGTTTTGGGCTGAATTCACACAGAGCACGGCCTTTGATATTAGTGGAAGTAGTAGTTTTGGGCTGAATTCACACAAAGCACGGCCTTTGATATTAGTGGAAGTAGTTTTGGGCTGAATTCACACAATGCACAGCCTTTGATATTCGTGGAAGTAGTACTTTTGGGCTGAATTCACACAATGCACAGCCTTTGATATTTGTGGAAGTAGTAGTTTTGGGCTGAATTCACACAATGCGCGGCCTTTGATATTAGTGGAAGTAGTAGTTTTGGGCTGAATTCACACAATGCATGGCCTTTGATATTAGTGGAAATAGTTTTGGGCTGAATTCACACAATGCACAGCCTTTGATATTCATGGAAGTAGTAGTTTTGGGCTGAATTCACACAATGCATGGCCTTTGATATTAGTGGAAGTAGTTTTGGGCTGAATTCACACAAAGCACGACCTTTGATATTAGTGGAAGTAGTAGTTTTGGGCTGAATTCACACAATGCATGGCCTTTGATATTAGTGGAAGTAGTTTTGGGCTGCATTCACACAATGCACGGCCTTTGATATTAGTGGAAGTAGTTTTGGGCTGAATTCACACAATGCACGACCTTTGATATTAGTGGAAGTAGTAGTTTTGGGCTGAATTCACACAATGCCATGGCCTTTGATATTAGTGGAAGTAGTTTTGGGCTGAAATCGCACAATGCACGGCCTTTGATATTAGTGGAAGTAGTTTTGGGCTGAATTCACACAATGCACGGCCTTTAATATTAGTGGAACTAGTTTTGGGCTGAATTCACACAATGCACAGCCTTTGATATTTGTGGAAGTAGTAGTTTTGGGCTGAATTCACACAATGCGTGGCCTTTGATATTAGTGGAAGTAGTAGTTTTGGGCTGACTTCACACAATGCATGGCCTTTGCTATTAGTGAAAGTAGTAGTTTTGGGCTGAATTCAAACAAAGCATGGCCTTTGCCATTAGTGGAAGCAGTAGTTTTGGGCTGAATTCATACAAAGCACGGCATTTGATATTAGTGGAAGTAGCAGTTTTGGACTTAATTCACACAATGCATGGCCTTTGATATTAGTGGAAGTAGTAGTTTTGGGTTGAATTCACACAATGCATGGCCTTTGATATTAGTGGAAGTAGTAGTTTTGGGCTGAATTCACACAATGCACAGCCTTTGATATTCGTGGAAGTAGTAGTTTTGGGCTGAATTCACACAATGCACGGTCTTTGATATTAGTGGAAGTAGTAGTTTTGGGCTGAATTCACACAATGCATGGCCTTTGATATTAGTGGAAGTAGTTTTGGGCTGAATTCACACAATGCACAACCTTTGATACTAGTGGAAGTAGTAGTTTTGGGCTGAATTCACACAATGCATGGTCTTTGATATTCGTGGAAATAGTAGTTTTGGGCTGAATTCACACAATGCATTGCCTTTGATATTAGTGGAAGTAGCTTTCGGCTGAATTCACACAATGCACGGCCTTTGATATTAGTGGAAGTAGTAGTTTTGTGCTCAATTCACACAATGCACGGTCTTTGATATTCGTGGAAGTAGTAGTTTTGGGCTGAATTCACACAATGCATGGCCTTTGATATTAGTGGAAGTAGTAGTTTTGGGCTGAATTCACACAATCCACAGCCTTTGATATTAGTGGAAGTAGTAGTTTTGGGCTGAATTCACACAATGCATGGCCTTTGATATTAGTGGAAATAGTAGTTTTGGGCTGAATTCACACAATGCACAGCCTTTGATATTCGTGGAAGTAGTAGTTTTGGGCTGAATTCACACAATGCATGGCCTTTGATATTAGTGGAAGTAGTTTTGGGCTGAATTCACATAAAGCACGACCTTTGATATTAGTGGAAGTAGTAGTTTTGGGCTGAATTCACACAATGCATGGCCTTTGATATTAGTGGAAGTAGTTTTGGGCTGCATTCACACAATGCACGGCCTTTGCTATTAGTAGAAGTAGTAGTTTTGGGCTGAATTCACACAAAGCATGGCCTTTGATATTAGTGGAAGTAGTAGTTTTGGGCTGAATTCACACAATGCATGGCCTTTGATATTAGTGGAAGTAGTAGTGTTGGGCTGAATTCACACAAATCACGGCCTGTGATATTAGTGGAAGTAGTAGTTTTGGGCTGCATTCACACAATGCACGGCCTTTGATATTAGTGGAAGTAGTTTTGGGCTGAATTCACGCAATGCACGACCTTTGATATTAGTGGAAGTAGTAGTTTTGGGCTGAATTCACACAATGCACGGCCTTTGATATTAGTGGAACTAGTTTTGGGCTGAATTCACACAATGCATGGCCTTTGATATTAGTGGAAGTAGTAGTGTTGGGCTGAATTCACACAAATCACGGCCTGTGATATTAGTGGAAGTAGTAGTTTTGGGCTGCATTCACACAATGCACGGCCTTTGATATTAGTGGAAGTAGTTTTGGGCTGAATTCACACAATGCACAGCCTTTGATATTCGTGGAAGTAGTAGTTTTGGGCTGAATTCACACAATGCACAGCCTTTGATATTTGTGAAAGTAGTAGTTTTGGGCTGAATTCACACAATGCGCGGCCTTTGATATTAGTGGAAGTAGTAGATTTGGGCTGACTTCACACAATGCATGGCCTTTGCTATTAGTGGAAGTAGTAGTTTTGGGCTGAATTCACACAAAGCATGGCCTTTGATATTAGTGGAAGTAGTAGTTTTGGGCTGAATTCACACAATGCATGGCCTTTGATATTAGTGGAAGTAGTAGTTTTGGGCTGAATTCACACAATGCACAGCCTTTGATATTCGTGGAAGTAGTAGTTTTGGGCTGAATTCACACAATGCACGACCTTTGATATTAGTGGAAGTAGTAGTTTTGGGCTGCATTCACACAATGCACGGCCTTTGATATTAGTGGAAGTAGTAGTTTTGGGCTGAATTCACACAATGCATGGCCTTTGATATTAGTGGAAGTAGTAGTTTTGGGCTGAATTCACACAATGCACAGCCTTTGATATTCGTGGAAGTAGTAGTTTTGGGCTGAATTCACACAATGCACGACCTTTGATATTAGTGGAAGTAGTAGTTTTGGGCTGAATTCACACAATGCATGGCCTTTGACATTAGTGGAAGTAGTTTTGGGCTGAATTCACACAATGCATGGCCTTTGATATTAGTGGAAGTAGTAGTTTTGGGCTGAATTCACACAAAGCACGGCCTTTGATATTAGTGAAGTAGTAGCTTTGGGCTGAATTCACACAAAGCACGGCCTTTGATATTAGTGGAAGTAGTAGTTTTGGGCAGAATTCACACAAAGCACGGCCTTTGATATTAGTGGAAGTAGTAGTTTTGGGCTGAATTCACACAATGCATGGCCTTTGATATTAGTGGAAATAGTAGTTTTGGGCTGAATTCACACAATGCACAGCCTTTGATATTCGTGGAAGTAGTAGTTTTGGGCTCAATTCACACAATGCATGGCCTTTGATATTAGTGGAAGTAGTTTTGGGCTGAATTCACACAAAGCACGACCTTTGATATTAGTGGAAGTAGTAGTTTTGGGCTGAATTCACACAATGCATGGCCTTTGATATTAGTGGAAGTAGTTTTGGGCTGCATTCACACAATGCACGGCCTTTGCTATTAGTAGAAGTAGTAGTTTTGGGCTGAATTCACACAAAGCATGGCCTTTGATATTAGTGGAAGTAGTAGTTTTGGGCTGAATTCACACAATGCATGGCCTTTGATATTAGTGGAAGTAGTAGTGTTGGGCTGAATTCACACAAATCACGGCCTGTGACATTAGTGGAAGTAGTAGTTTTGGGCTGAATTCACACAATGCATGGCCTTTGATATTAGTGGAAGTAGTTTTGGGCTGAATTCACACAATGCACGGCCTTTGATATTAGTGGAAGTAGTAGTTTTGGGCTGAATTCACACAATACAAAGCCTTTAATATTAGTGGAAGTAGTAGTTTTGGGCTGAATTCACACAATGCATGGCCTTTGATATTAGTGGAAGTAGTAGTTTTGGGCTGAATTCACACAATGCACGGCCTTTGATATTAGTGGAAGTAGTAGTTTTGGGCTGAATTCACACAATGCACGGCCTTTGATATTAGTGGAAGTAGTAGTTTTGGGCTGAATTCACACAATGCACAGCCTTTGATATTAGTGGAAGTAGTAGTTTTGGGCTGAATTCACACAATGCACAGCCTTTGATATTAGTGGAAGTAGTAGTTTTGGGCTGAATTCACACAATGCATGGCCTTTGATATTAGTGGAAGTAGTAGTTTTGGGCTGAATTCACACAATGCATGGCCTTTGATATTAGTGGAAGTAGTAGTTTTTGGCTGAATTCATACAAAGCATGGCCTTTGATATTAGTGAAGTAGTAGTTTTAGGCGGAATTCACACAATGCACGGCCTTTGATATTAGTGGAAGTAGTAGTTTTGGGCTGAACTCACACAATGCATGGCCTTTGATATTAGTGGAAGTAGTAGTTTTGGGCTGAATTCACACAATGCACAGCCTTTGATATTAGTGGAAGTAGTAGTTTTGGGCTGAATTCACACAAAGCATGGCCTTTGATATTAGTGGAAGTAGTAGTTTTGGGCTGAATTCACACAATGCATGGCCTTTGATATTAGTGGAAGTAGTAGTTTTTGGCTGAATTCACACAATGCATGGCCTTTGATATTAGTGGAAGTAGTAGTTTTGGGCTAAATTCACACAATGCATGGCCTTTGATATTAGTGGAAGTAGTAGTTTTGGGCTGAATTCACACAAAGCACGGCCTTTGATATTAGTGGAAGTAGTAGTTTTGGGCTGAATTCACATAAAGCACGGCCTTTGATATTAGTGGAAGTAGTAGTTTTGGGCTGAATTCACACAATGCACAGCCTTTGATATTTGTGGAAGTAGTAGTTTTGGGCTGAATTCACACAATGCACAGCCTTTGATATTTGTGGACGTAGTAGTTTTAGGCTGAATTCACACAATCCACAGCCTTTGATATTAGTGGAAGTAGTAGTTTTGGGCTGAATTCACACAATGCATGGCCTTTGATATTAGTGGAAATAGTAGTTTTGGGCTGAATTCACACAATGCATGGCCTTTGATATTAGTGGAAGTAGTAGTTTTGGGCTGAATTCACACAATGCATGGCCTTTGATATTAGTGGAAGTAGTAGTTTTGGGCTGAATTCACACAATGCATGGCCTTTGATATTAGTGGAAGTAGTAGTTTTGGGCTGAATTCACACAATGCATGGCCTTTGATATTAGTGGAAGTAGTAGTTTTGGGCTGAATTCACACAATGCATGGCCTTTGATATTAGTGGAAGTAGTAGTTTTGGGCTGAATTCACACAATGCATGGCCTTTGATATTAGTGGAAGTAGTAGTTTTGGGCTGAATTCACACAATGCATGGCCTTTGATATTAGTGAAGTAGTAGTTTTGGGCTGAATTCACACAATGCACAGCCTTTGATATTAGTGGAAGTAGTAGTTTTGGGCTGAATTCACACAATGCACGGTCTTTGATATTCGTGGAAGTAGTAGTTTTGGGCTGAATTCACACAATGCATGGCCTTTGATATTAGTGGAAGTAGTTTTGGGCTGAATTCACACAATGCACGGCCTTTGATATTAGTGGAAGTAGTAGTTTTGGGCTGAATTCACACAAAGCACGGCCTTTGATATTAGTGGAAGTAGTAGTTTTGGGCTGAATTCACACAAAGCACGGCCTTTGATATTAGTGGAAGTAGTAGTTTTGGGCTGAATTCACACAATGCATGGCCTTTGATATTAGTGGAAATAGTAGTTTTGGGCTGAATTCACACAATGCACAGCCTTTGATATTCGTGGAAGTAGTAGTTTTGGGCTGAATTCACACAATGCATGGCCTTTGATATTAGTGGAAGTAGTTTTGGGCTGAATTCACACAAAGCACGACCTTTGATATTAGTGGAAGTAGTAGTTTTGGGCTGAATTCACACAATGCATGGCCTTTGATATTAGTGGAAGTAGTTTTGGGCTGCATTCACACAATGCACGGCCTTTGCTATTAGTAGAAGTAGTAGTTTTGGGCTGAATTCACACAAAGCATGGCCTTTGATATTAGTGGAAGTAGTAGTTTTGGGCTGAATTCACACAATGCATGGCCTTTGATATTAGTGGAAGTAGTAGTGTTGGGCTGAATTCACACAAATCACGGCCTGTGACATTAGTGGAAGTAGTAGTTTTGGGCTGCATTCACACAATGCACGACCTTTGATATTAGTGGAAGTAGTTTTGGGCTGAATTCACACAATGCACGACCTTTGATATTAGTGGAAGTAGTAGTTTTGGGCTGAATTCACACAATGCACGGCCTTTGATATTAGTGGAAGTAGTTTTGGGCTGAATTCACACAATGCATGGCCTTTGATATTAGTGGAAGTAGTAGTGTTGGGCTGAATTCACACAAATCACGGCCTGTGATATTAGTGGAAGTAGTAGTTTTGGGCTGCATTCACACAATGCACGGCCTTTGATATTAGTGGAAGTAGTTTTGGGCTGAATTCACACAATGCACAGCCTTTGATATTCGTGGAAGTAGTAGTTTTGGGCTGAATTCACACAATGCACAGCCTTTGATATTTGTGAAAGTAGTAGTTTTGGGCTGAATTCACACAATGCGCGGCCTTTGATATTAGTGGAAGTAGTAGATTTGGGCTGACTTCACACAATGCATGGCCTTTGCTATTAGTGGAAGTAGTAGTTTTGGGCTGAATTCACACAAAGCATGGGCTTTGCTATTAGTGGAAGTAGTAGTTTTGGGCTGAATTTATACAAAGCACGGCATTTGATATGAGTGGAAGTAGTAGTTTTAGGCTGAATTCACACAATGCATGGCCTTTGATATTAGTGGAAGTAGTAGTTTTGGGCTGAATTCACACAATGCATGGCCTTTGATATTAGTGGAAGTAGTAGTTTTGGGCTGAATTCACACAATGCACAGCCTTTGATATTCGTGGAAGTAGTAGTTTTGGGCTGAATTCACACAATGCACGACTTTTGATATTAGTGGAAGTAGTAGTTTTGGGCTGAATTCACACAATGCATGGCCTTTGACATTAGTGGAAGTAGTTTTGGGCTGAATTCACACAATGCATGGCCTTTGATATTAGTGGAAGTAGTAGTTTTGGGCTGAATTCACACAAAGCACGGCCTTTGATATTAGTGGAAGTAGTAGTTTTGGGCAGAATTCACACAAAGCACGGCCTTTGATATTAGTGGAAGTAGTAGTTTTGGGCTGAATTCACACAAAGCACGGCCTTTGATATTAGTGGAAGTAGTAGTTTTGGGCTGAATTCACACAATGCACAGCCTTTGATATTCGTGGAAGTAGTAGTTTTGGGCTGAATTCACACAAAGCACAGCCTTTGATATTTGTGGAAGTAGTAGTTTTAGGCTGAATTCACACAATGCGCGGCCTTTGCTATTAGTGGAAGTAGTAGTTTTGGGCTGAATTCACACAAAGCATGGCCTTTGATATTAGTGGAAGTAGTAGTTTTGGGCTGAATTCACACAATGCATGGCCTTTGATATTAGTGGAAGTAGTAGTGTTGGGCTGAATTCACACAAAGCATGGCCTGTGATATTAGTGGCAGTAGTAGTTTTGGGCTGAATTCACACAATGCACGGCCTTTGCTATTAGTAGAAGTAGTAGTTTTGGGCTGAATTCACACAAAGCATGGCCTTTGATATTAGTGGAAGTAGTAGTTTTGGGCTGAATTCACAAAATGCATGGCCTTTGATATTAGTGGAAGTAGTAGTGTTGGGCTGAATTCACACAAAGCACGGCCTGTGATATTAGTGGAAGTAGAAGTTTTGGGCTGAATTCACACAATGGACAGCCTTTGGTATTGGTGGAAGTAGTAGTTTTAGGCTGAATTCACACAAAGCATGGCCTTTGATATTAGTGGAAGTAGTAGTTTTGGGCTGAATTCACACAATGCACAGCCTTTAATATTAGTAGAAGTAGTAGTTTTGGGCTGAATTCACACAATGCATGGCCTTTGATATTAGTGGAAGTAGTAGTTTTGGGCTAAATTCACACAATGCATGGCCTTTGATATTAGTGGAAGTAGTAGTTTTGGGCTGAATTCACACAATGCATGGCCTTTGATATTAGTGGAAGTAGTAGTTTTGGGCTGAATTCACACAATGCACGGCCTTTGATATTAGTGGAAGTAGTAGTTTTGGGCTGAATTCACACAAAGCACGGCCTTTGATATTAGTGGAAGTAGTAGTTTTGGGCTGAATTCACACAATCCACAGCCTTTGATATTAGTGGAAGTAGTAGTTTTGGGCTGAATTCACACAATGCATGGCCTTTGATATTAGTGGAAGTAGTAGTTTTGGGCTGAATGGACAGAATGCAGAGACGTTGATATTAGTGGAAGTAGTAGTTTTGGGCTGAATTCACACAATGCACGGCCTTTGATATTAGTGGAAGTAGTAGTTTTGGGCTGAATTCACACAATGCACGGCCTTTGATATTAGTGGAACTAGTTTTGGGCTGAATTCACACAATGCACAGCCTTTGATATTCGTGGAAGTAGTAGTTTTGGGCTGAATTCACACAACGCACAGCCTTTGATATTTGTGGAAGTAGTAGTTTTGGGCTGAATTCATACAATGCACAGCCTTTGATATTAGTGGAAGTAGTAGTTTTGGGCTGAATTCACACAAAGCACGGCCTTTGCTATTAGTGAAAGTAGTAGTTTTGGGCTGAATTCACACAAAGCATGGCCTTTGCTATTAGTGGAAGTAGTAGTTTTGGGCTGAATTCATACAAAGCATGGCATTTGATATTAGTGGAAGTAGTAGTTTTGGGCTGAATTCACACAATGCATGGCCTTTGATATTAGTGGAAGTAGTAGTTTTGGGCTGAATTCACACAATGCATGGCCTTTGATATTAGTGGAAGTAGTAGTTTTGGGCTGAATTCACACAATGCACAGCCTTTGATATTCATGGAAGTAGTAGTTTTGGGCTGAATTCACACAATGCACAGCCTTTGATATTAGTGGAAGTAGTAGTTTTGGGCTGAATTCACACAATGCACGGCCTTTGATATTAGTGGAAGTAGTAGTTTTGAGCTGAATTCACACAATGCATGGCCTTTGATATTAGTGGAAGTAGTAGTTTTGGGCTGAATTCACACAATGCATGGCCTTTGATATTAGTGGAAGTAGTAGTTTTGGGCTGAATTCACACAATGCACGGCCTTTGATATTAGTGGAAGTAGTAGTTTTGGGCTGAATTCACACAAAGCACGGCCTTTGATATTAGTGGAAGTAGTAGTTTTGGGCTGAATTCACACAAAGCACGGCCTTTGATATTAGTGGAAGTAGTAGTTTTGGGCTGAATTCACACAAAGCACGGCCTTTGATATTAGTGGAAGTAGTAGTTTTGGGCTGAATTCACACAATCCACAGCCTTTGATATTAGTGGAAGTAGTAGTTTTGGGCTGAATTCACACAATGCACAGCCTTTGATATTCGTGGAAGAAGTAGTTTTGGGCTGAATTCACACAAAGCACGACCTTTGATATTAGTGGAAGTAGTAGTTTTGGGCTGAATTCACACAATGCATGGCCTTTGATATTAGTGGAAGTAGTAGTTTTGGGCTGAATTCACACAATGCATGGCCTTTGATATTAGTGGAAGTAGTAGTTTTGGGCTGAATTCACACAATGCATGGCCTTTGATATTAGTGGAAGTAGTAGTTTTGGGCTGAACTCACACAATGCATGGCCTTTGATATTAGTGGAAGTAGTAGTTTTGGGCTGAATTCACACAATGCATGGCCTTTGATATTAGTGGAAGTAGTAGTTTTGGGCTGAATTCACACAAAGCATGGCCTTTGATATTAGTGGAAGTAGTAGTTTTGGGCTGAATTCACAAAATGCATGGCCTGTGATATTAGTGGAAGTAGTAGTTTTGGGCTGAATTCACACAATGCACGGCCTGTGATGTTAGTGGAAGTAGTTTTGGGCTGAATTCACACAATGGACAGCCTTTGGTATTGGTGGAAGTAGTAGTTTTAGGCTGAATTCACACAAAGCATGGCCTTTGATATTAGTGGAAGTAGTAGTTTTGGGCTGAATTCACACAATGCACAGCCTTTAATATTAGTAGAAGTAGTAGTTTTGGGCTGAATTCACACAATGCATGGCCTTTGATATTAGTGGAAGTAGTAGTTTTGGGCTAAATTCACACAATGCACGGCCTTTGATATTAGTGGAAGTAGTAGTTTTGGGCTGAATTCACACAAAGCACGGCCTTTGATATTAGTGGAAGTAGTAGTTTTGGGCTGAATTCACACAGAGCACGGCCTTTGATATTAGTGGAAGTAGTAGGTTTGGGCTGAATTCACACAAAGCACGGCCTTTGATATTAGTGGAAGTAGTTTTGGGCTGAATTCACACAATGCACAGCCTTTGATATTCGTGGAAGTAGTAGTTTTGGGCTGAATTCACACAATGCACAGCCTTTGATATTTGTGGAAGTAGTAGTTTGGGGCTGAATTCACACAATGCGCGGCCTTTGATATTAGTGGAAGTAGTAGTTTTGGGCTGAATTCACACAATGCATGGCCTTTGATATTAGTGGAAATAGTTTTGGGCTGAATTCACACAATGCACAGCCTTTGATATTCGTGGAAGTAGTAGTTTTGGGCTGAATTCACACAATACATGGCCTTTGATATTAGTGGAAGTAGTTTTGGGCTGAATTCACACAAAGCACGACCTTTGATATTAGTGGAAGTAGTAGTTTTGGGCTGAATTCACACAATGCAAGGCCTTTGATATTAGTGGAAGTAGTTTTGGGCTGCATTCACACAATGCACGGCCTTTGATATTAGTGGAAGTAGTTTTGGGCTGAATTCACATAATGCATGACCTTTGATATTAGTGGAAGTAGTAGTTTTGGGCTGAATTCACACAATGCATGGCCTTTGATATTAGTGGAAGTAGTAGTTTTGGGCTGAATTCACACAATGCATGGCCTTTGATATTAGTGGAAGTAGTTTTGGGCTGAAATCGCACAATGCACAGCCTTTGATATTAGTGGAAGTAGTTTTGGGCTGAATTCACACAATGCACGGCCTTTGATATTCGTGGAAGTAGTAGTTTTGGGCTGAATTCACACAACGCACAGCCTTTGATATTTGTGGAAGTAGTAGTTTTGGGCTGAATTCATACAATGCGCGGCCTTTGATATTAGTGGAAGTAGTAGTTTTGGGCTGACTTCACACAATGCATGGCCTTTGCTATTAGTGAAAGTAGTAGTTTTGGGCTGAATTCACACAAAGCATGGCCTTTGCTATTAGTGGAAGTAGTAGTTTTGGGCTGAATTCATACAAAGCATGGCATTTGATATTAGTGGAAGTAGTAGTTTTGGACTGAATTCACACAATGCATGGCCTTTGATATTAGTGGAAGTAGTAGTTTTGGGCTGAATTCACACAATGCATGGCCTTTGATATTAGTGGAAGTAGTAGTTTTGGGCTGAATTCACACAATGCATGGCCTTTGATATTAGTGGAAGTAGTAGTTTTGGGCTGAATTCACACAATGCACAGCCTTTGATATTCATGGAAGTAGTAGTTTTGGGCTGAATTCACACAATGCACGGTCTTTGATATTAGTGGAAGTAGTAGTTTTGGGCTGAATTCACACAATGCATGGCCTTTGATATTAGTGGAAGTAGTTTTGGGCTGAATTCACACAATGCATGGCCTTTGATACTAGTGGAAGTAGTAGTTTTGGGCTGAATTCACACAATGCATGGTCTTTGATATTCGTGGAAATAGTAGTTTTGGGCTGAATTCACACAATGCATGGCCTTTGATATTAGTGGAAGTAGTTTTGGGCTGAATTCACACAATGCACGGCGTTTGATATTAGTGGAAGTAGTAGTTTTGGGCTCAATTCACACAATGCACGGTCTTTGATATTCGTGGAAGTAGTAGTTTTGGGCTGATTTCACACAATGCATGGCCTTTGATATTAGTGGAAGTAGTAGTTTTGGGCTGAATTCACACAATGAATGGCCTTTGATATTAGTGGAAGTAGTAGTTTTTGGCTGAATTCACACAAAGCATGGCCTTTGATATTAGTGAAGTAGTAGTTTTAGGCGGAATTCACACAATGCACGGCCTTTGATATTAGTGGAAGTAGTAGTTTTGGGCTGAATTCACACAATGCACGGCCTTTGCTATTAGTGGAAGTAGTAGTTTTGGGCTGAATTCACACAATGCACGGCCTTTGATATTAGTGGAAGTAGTAGTTTTGGGCTGAACTCACACAATGCATGGCCTTTGATATTAGTGGAAGTAGTAGTTTTGGGCTGAATTCACACAATGCACGGCCTTTGATATTAGTGGAAGTAGTAGTTTTGGGCTGAATTCACACAATGCACGGCCTTTGCTATTAGTGGAAGTAGTAGTTTTGGGCTGAATTCACACAATGCACAGCCTTTGATATTAGTGGAAGTAGTAGTTTTGGGCTGAATTCACACAAAGCACGGCCTTTGATATTAGTGGAAGTAGTAGTTTTGGGCTGAATTCACACAAAGCATGGCCTTTGATATTAGTGGAAGTAGTAGTTTTGGGCTGAATTCACACAATGCATGGCCTTTGATATTAGTGGAAGTAGTAGTTTTGGGCTGAATTCACACAATGCATGGCCTTTGATATTAGTGGAAGTAGTAGTTTTTGGCTGAATTCATACAAAGCATGGCCTTTGATATTAGTGAAGTAGTAGTTTTGGGCTGAATTCACACAATGCACGGCCTTTGATATTAGTGGAAGTAGTAGTTTTGGGCTGAATTCACACAATGCACGGCCTTTGCTATTAGTGGAAGTAGTAGTTTTGGGCTGAATTCACACAATGCACGGCCTTTAATATTAGTGGAAGTAGTAGTTTTGGGCTGAATTCACACAATGCACGGCCTTTGCTATTAGTGGAAGTAGTAGTTTTGGGCTGAATTCACACAATGCACGGCCTTTGATATTAGTGGAAGTAGTAGTTTTGGGCTGAATTCACACAATGCACGGCCTTTGATATTAGTGGAAGTACTAGTTTTGGGCTGAATTCACACAATGCACGACCTTTGATATTAGTGGAAGTAGTAGTTTTGGGCTCTATTCACACAATGCACTGCATTTGATATTCGTGGAAGTAGTAGTTTTGGGAAAAGACATTAATGATGAGAGTTTCTTCACCAACTTTTCAGGCATTGATGTCTCTGGAACACCTGCTAGAAAAAGGAGAGAGGAGGTTCACTAAAAATAATGGAGATGGAAACGAAGACTTTACTAATGGAACTAAGAATATTAGGATGGAATATCAATGTCCAAAGAGATCCTGTTCTAACAGATGATAAAATAAAACTGCACGTGGTGTGCTACAGGATATTAAGATGGAATATCAATGTCCAAAGAGATCCTGTTCTAACAGATGATAAAATAAAACTGCACATGTTGTGCTACAGGAGACTCATTTTGATGAACAGGTACATATGAACTTGGTCAAGTAAGGTTTTAGGAACCAGGGTACTATGCAAGTTAAAATGAAGGATACAGCACTATAATTAATTTTGATAAGTGGAAACACATCTCTGATTACTGAGAAGGAAAAAACAGACAAAAAAGCTATTTTTTTTATGGGGAGGGGGTAACGGCACAGAGATAGGTCTATTATGGGAAGGGGTAACAGCATGAAGCTAGACTTCTTATGGTGAGGGTTAATGGCATGAAGCTAGGTTTGTTATGGTAAGGTGGTAAAGGCATGAAGCTAGACTTGCTAAGGGGAGGGGGTAAAGGCATGTAGCTATGGTTGTTATGGGGAGGGGTTAATGGCATGAAGCTACTAGATCGGTTATGGGGAGGGGCAGTAGCACGGAGCTAGGTTTGTTACGGTGAAGGGTAAAGGTATGAAGCTAGACTTGCTATGGGGGAGGGGTAAATGCATGTAGCTATGGTTATGGGGAGGGGGTAATGGCATGAAGTTACTAGGTCTGTTATGGGGAGGGGGTAATGGCATGAAGCTACTAGGTCTGTTATGAGGAGAGGGCAAGTGCATGAAGCTAGGCCTGTTATGGGGACAGGGTAATGGCATGAAGCCAGGTGTGTTATGGGGAGGGGGTAACGTCATGAAACCAGGTTTATTATGGGAGAGGGTAATGGCATGAAGCTAGGTCTGTTATAGGGAGGGGATAATGGCATGAAGCCAGGTCTGTTATGAGGAAGAGGTAATGCCATGAAGCTAGGTCTGTTATGGGGACAGGGTAACGGCATGAAGACAGGTTTGTTATGGTAAGGTGGTAATAGCATTAAGTTAGACTTGCTATGGGGAAGGGTTAATTGCATGCAGCAAGGTCTGTTATGGGGAGGGAGTAATGGCATGCAGCTAGGTCTGTTATGGGGAGGGAGTAATGGCATGCAGCTAGGTCTGTTATGGGGAGGGGGTAATGACATGCAGCTAGGTCTGTTATGGGGAGGGGGTAATGACATGCAGCAAGGTCTGTTATAGTGAGGGGACAATGGCACAATGCTAGTTCTGTTATGGTGAGGGGTTAGCGGTGAAAAGCCAGTTCTGCTATGGTGAGGGGTAATGGCATGAAGCTAGGTCTGTTACAGTGAGGGGGTAAAGGCATGAAGCTAGGTCTGTTACAGTGAGGGGGTAAAGGCATGAAGCTAGGTCTGTTACAGTGAGGGGGTAAAAGCATGAAGCTAGGTCTGTTACAGTGAGGGGGCAAAGGCATGAAGCTAGGTCTGTTACAGTGAGGGGGTAAAGGCATGAAGCTACGTCTGTTACAGTGAGGGGGTAAAGGCATGAAGCTAGGTCTGTTACAGTGAGGGGGTAAAGGCATGACTCTAGGTCTGTTATGAGGAGGGGGTAAGGGCATGACAAAGTCAACATGTATATTCTCCCTAGAGCAAATTAAGTTGAACTAAGAAAATTAATATGAAAACTAACTGCTTTCCATCAGGGAATTATGTCTGTTGGAGAGGATTGCAACCAAACAACAAAAAGATGAGAAGTCAAAAGTCAGCACCACACCAAAACAGTCTTGAGTAACAGGGCAGGTAGGTTTTTAGAGCTTTTATCAAAGTGTTTGTGTTGACAGATGCAGTGGACCTGCTAAATACCCTTCAAAAATGAATGTATTTTCTAGTATGCTAGTCACCACAACTGGTCAAGAATAAAGATAATTTACATTACTCAGGAACATGTGGTCACCATTAATGAACTACCCTAGAACCCTTGACAATATCAGATTATTCAGCATCAGTGCTCCAAATGTCCAATGAGGGGCTCAGCCAGACAGCTAAATACAGGACATTTCTATCTCACTTTCTAATGAGAGCTTGTCTTCAGCACTGGTATAGGAAAGAGCAACTACTGTTATACAACAATGCATTCCTAATAAATACATACATACATACATACATAAGCTGTCAAGTTAACATTTAATCAGACAGGAGTTTTTAAGACAGAAACAAGGTGGAAGAAAGAAAGAAAGAAGTTTGCAGAAATTATGTAGAGAGTTAAATGGGTCCAAAAACCAGACACGGAAATAAGAGAGGATGAAGCTCAAACAAGCTTGGGATCAACTGAATGGCCATCAAGAAAAATGAGTGAAATTAAAAAGTAGCCATGAAGATGAATTAGTATGAAAATACAACAAAATCACAAACATTTATCTGAGAGGCCAAGGCCATAAAAATGTTTGTGAAAACGGCTAGAGCCTGAAATCGGTCCATCTGTATCAGTGATCTACCGCAGTAAACAAAACTAAATAAACACGTCATAAAAGAATCTTACAGATTTTTTAAAGACTTTTATAAAGAACTGTAAATGGAAGGACAAAGAGAGGTTCCAGGCCTATCTGATCAGAACAGATTTATTTACCCTTGTCATGAACTGTACAAGCTGAATGTCTACAGTCCCACCCATTATACCAGAAATTACATAAGCAAAAGGCAGGCAAATAACCATGTCAGGATGGGATTTCTGGTGTGATATACGAAATGGGAGGTAAAAAAAGAAACTAACAGAGGTCTTGGGTTGTTTATTAAGGTGGAGGTATGCAAACATCTCAAAAACCAAGCACTAATTTTACAAATCTTGAAGGAAGGGATGAACCCAGCCTAACAAAAACAATTTCTGTGTCGAATGACAGCTATGAAATATTCCTGGGGATATTAGCCGCAAGAATGACCAAAATGATGTTGGATTTGTCATATCTTAACTAGTGCAGTTTTACTTCTGGAAGACAGACTTGTGCCAGTTTAAATTAAACAGCCATTTTATCAGGTGAGCCAAAAGAATCAGGGAAGCCCTTACAGGTAATATGCCTAGAGGAAGAACATGTTTTTGATGGGGTTTGTTATGGTTAACTGAAAAACTAAATGAAAAAAATGTTTTTGGCTTCCAACAGCAAACCTTTAACTGCCAGCAGTTCCTCTCCTTGTTCACCAAGTATAGTGAACCCACCTTAGCATACCCAGAGCTCTTCCCAGCTCATGTCTGTAGTCTGTGAAGAGAATGAGCACTTTACCATAAAGTCATGCTTCTGTCAGGGAGTACGTTTACAATTATCCCATCCTGCACATAAGGACAGTAACATCCTCAAGGGTGGCAGTGCACAAAGGTCAGAAGAACTGAACCATCCCTCAACATTACAAAGGACTGATGTCAGCAGGATGTCACTCCCACCCAAAGTAGTAGTTTCAGGTTGTCTTCCCTGATGGCTGCACTAGTGTATCCCATTAATGAGTCCTTCCTTCCTCACCCAGGATGGCCACATCCTAGTGTACCCCATTAATGTGTCCTTCCTTCCTCAACCAGGATGGCCACATCCTAGTATACCCCATTAATGAGCCCTTCCTTCCTCACCCAGGATGGCCACATCCATCCTCTCCTTCTAGTGCCTCAAATGCTCGAGCAGCTAACTGAACTCAGGTCATCTGGCCTGCAGTTGGGGCTTTAACCGTCTATGTCATGTCACTAGTATCGGAGCAGCTAACTGAACTCAGGTCACCTGGCCTGCAGTTGGGGCTTTATCCTTCTGTCATAGTGTCATAGCACTGGCAAGAAATTAAAACATTTTGATTCCTGAAGGAATTGTACGACTGAATATTTCATACATATAAGGACTTCACAGCAACAGCAAAAAAAATTAATGGGCTGCCATAAGTGTTTTACCCGACTATGGTAACCTGTCAAGGGTGTCCCATGTCTACGCTTGTATTTGCAGTACACCTGAACTAGTTCTTGCTTAGATGATAACTTGACAGATTCAAGGTTATAGCTAGATGTGGGCTCACACTAATGACTTTACTTGTAGATGATGTGTCAGTTTATCTACCTAATGTAAGGTGTCCCCGGTTTGTTTAGGAACAGGAAACATTTCAGACCTCTCCTGGCTATCAAATAAAAAATGGTAAAACTAAAGCACTGCTGCTTAATTATCAACTTAGCTATACCTTTGTGGAAACTTATTCATATCTTCAAATACTTACAAAGATAAAATATTTGAGGGACTGGTTAACAAATTCAGTTCTTTTATCACTCAGACTTGTGGGAAGAAGTGAAAGAGAACAGCAGCAAATGAAAACTAATGATGGGTTTGTCGCTCCTCGGTAATACATGCAAGGCGCACTTTTGTAGAACCCCCTGCAGGTAAGTATTAAACAATAATGAAGAGACTTGGAAATTTATACAGCAAGTAAGAAGCTAATGATATCATTGTGGTATAGGGCAATGGAATGTTCCGGATCTACAGGATTATTACAGTTATACGAGTGAGACCGAGCCTTCTGGAAGGAAATGCTACTGACAACAAGCAGGACTGCCTAGGGAAACCATGAAATGTACCCTTTGTGTGTTGTGGAATAAAGGCTGTAACAGTAAGACACGCCTAGGTAAACTGCTGTAACAGTAAGGCACGCCTAAGTAAATTGTGCAGCAGGCAAGGAAAGTTCTACAACTAAAGGAATTAAGGGAGTGGAAGCAAGAAAGGGAAATTGAACAGCGTGGTCTAGAGATTATAATATAACAACAGAATGGAGGAACAAAAATAAGAAGCCAAAGTTTTGGGAACAGATGAAATATAGAAATGATAGAATTACCCAAAAAGAAACAGAAAATTTAGTCTCTGGACTAATGCTTACATTTTCTAGCTCTCTAAACTGAATGAATCCAAATAAGAGCAAAAATAGAAAGAAAGAGCTACACAGCTTATAAATTACATCATGAAAGGGAATAAGAATAATCACAGGAAAGTTGCAAAATAAATTAGTGCTCGATACAAAGTAGGAATAATGGGTCGAGAGTTGTATGGTCTCTAGGTATGCCACTAATGAAAGTACGTTTAGGATTGTTGCATGGACATGTCTCTGCAGGCATCTTTACATTCTCAAGCGACTACAAAAATGTCTGTATAAGCTAACAACAAAACAGTGCAAGAAACTTCTCTGTGTGGAAGATTTTCAGTCCATATATTTCTAGTTAATCACTGTATATTAATCAGATCAGACAATAGTAGTAGAAGTAGCGAACGTAAACTCGTCAAATCAAAAAGTAATAATAGAAAATATATAATTCTACAGCATTACTAAGTATTCAAAAGAAATCCAAGCAAGGCAGGCAGTCTGTTTCCAGTCGAAAATCCTTTATTAAGTACACAGACAAGCGATCCAAGTATAACAAAAATAGAGTAATAATTTTCTCACAAGCTTTCTAAATATATATATACTTTTTATCAGGCATGGGAGTGGTTTATTGTGCTGTAAAACACAGTGTTATTGGTACACATGTTAAATTCACATCCCTTCCCCCATCAGTGTGACATTCGAGCTGGTCCTGCCCTACCTAGTGGCTGTCATAATAATATATAGCCCTAATGTACTTTAATGGTACATCTTATTTAACCAAATTATTAAGTAGATTATTAAGTCTGTGATTTTATACAAGGCAATATACTACATGGCTGGAAATATATCGACCTTAGTTCATTTTGCGATCAAAAATTATATATAAATATATACATATACATTTTGCATGTAAAAATCAGTTTCTATTTTCATAGCCTATTGTTTACAAAGATCTCTTTCGTCTTTCTAGACTTCTTCAGGTCTGTGTACAAGAACCCTAAAAACCTATATAATTGCATAATTAGTTAGTATTGTTATTACCATCATTTTGAATAAAGTGGAAAAAAGAGAACCAGAAAAAAAAAAAATAAAAAAAATATGTATGATGATGGAAACAAAATATACACTTAAATTTCAAATGATTTAAAATGGTATTTAAAACCAATTTGTAGAAAAAATAAAATAAAATACAATTAGTCATGTAAACAATGTGGCAATTTTCTAAGTTCCAGTGCACTTTTAATTGAACAGTAGTAGTTTAGTCCAGGCTTTCTAAAAGAGTTCAGCTTTAATTGCCACATGAGTTCATGTTTCTCCAGAATATTTGGGATGTCTCCTTCAAGATCACCCATGTCTATGCGATCCAGGATCTGGAACTTAAAACCTGTGTGTCTTTTATGAAGAGAAAGGTGTTTGGCAAGTGCATTGTTTTTACATCCAGAGCGGATTTCTGGCAGATGACATGAAACTCAACCTCCCCAGTAGAAAAATGTTAAGTAATCCCACAGAGAATAACAAATACAAAAATAGCTGCATCCTGACATACACTTTGGATTATCACAGTATCAAAAATATTATTGAAGAAAACTGGGACATTGTCACAGGAAACCCTTTTCTGATTAACATCTTAGGTGAAGCCCTATCGTTTGTTTATAGGAAGGCCAGGAATATTAGAAGTTTTGTTGAATTTAAACCTAGACCATGTGAGAAAAGCACTAAAAGATGTGAAACTAATTGTACATTTTGTATATTTATACAGCAAGGTGATAGTTTTTATTGCCCTTATTTAAAGAAGATCATTAAAACCAGTGCAGGGGGTGACTGTAACACTAAAAAAGTAATTTACAGGGCACAGTGCAATGATGTATTCTATGTGGGCAAGACTGTAAATAAACTCAAGCAAAGGATTTCATGTCATCTGTCAGAAATCCGCTCTGGACGTAAAAACAATGCACTTGCCAAACACCTTTCTCTTCATAAAAGACATACAGGTTTTAAGTTCCAGATCCTGGATCGCACAGACATGGGTGATCTTGAAGGAGACATCCCAAATATTCTGGAGAAACATGAACTCATGTGGCAATTAAAGCTGAACTCTTTTAGAAAGCCTGGACTAAACTACTACTGTTCAATTAAAAGTGCACTGGAACTTAGAAAATTGCCACATTGTTTACATGACTAAGTGTATTTTATTTTTTCTACAAATTGGTTTTAAATACCATTTTAAATCATTTGAAATTTAAGTGTATATTTTGTTTCCATCATCATACATATATTTTTTTTTATTTTTATTTTTTTCTGGTTCTCTTTTTTTCCACTTTATTCAAAATGATGGTAATAACAATACTAACTAATTATACAATTATATAGGTTTTTAGGGTTCTTGTACACAGACCTGAAGAAGTCTAGAAAGACGAAAGCGATCTTTGTTAACAATAGGTTATGAAAATAGAAACTGATTTTTACATGCAAAATGTATATGTATATATTTATATATAATTTTGATCGCAAAATGAACTAAGGTTGATATATTTCCAGCCATGTAGTATATTGCCTTGTATAAAATCACAGACTTAATAATCTACTTAATAATTTGGTTAAATAAGATGTACCATTAAAGTACATTAGGGCTATATATTATTATGACAGCTACTAGGTAGGGCAGGACCAGCTCGAATGTCACACTGATGGGGGAAGGGATGTGAATTTAACATGTGCACCAATAACACTTTGTTTTACAGCACAATAAACCACTCCCATGCCTGATAAAAAGTATATATATATTTAGAAAGCTTGTGAGAAAATTATTACTCTATTTCTGTTTTACTTGGATCGCTTGTCTGTGTACTTAATAAAGGATTTTCGACTGGAAACAGACTGCCTGCCTTGCTTGGATTACTTTCGAATACTTAGTAATGCTGTAGAATTATATATTTTCTATTATTACTTTTTGACTTGACGAGTTTACGTTCGCTACTACTACTGTCTGATCTGATTAATATACAGTGATTAACTAGAAATATATGGACTGAAAATCTTCCACACAGAGAAGTTTCTTACACTGTTTTGTTTTTAGACCCACTACACTTTAGTGGGTTGTTTTGAGACTTCGGGGATACCACTGAGATTACTTGTTTTTTATAAGCTAACAACACATACTAGAGATACATGGATGGGTGACAGGGAATGGAAACACATTTTTATGACCGTTTCTGAATTAGAACGTTTACGCAAGAATTATAAGGAGTTGTAAGGGTCAGTTTAACTTTGTGAAAGTCAGTTTCTGCTTGGATGTGATAGAGAAAATGATGTGGCTAGACATCGAAAGGCATTATTTAATCCAATCCTAAGAGTAGCAAAAAACAGTAATTTGCAAGCAGAAATCAAGAATGATGCCCTCAGGTGAGGACATTATAATACTACTGGAAGAGATTTCACAGGAATATAACAAAATGACAGAAAGCACCTCATCAGAAAATTTTAAACAAGTGGTTGCAATAACTAGAGTACGTAGAGATACATGGACATGGTCAGATCAGCAGATGTGTTAAGATTGTTACTTAGACTAAAATGTAAATTGTTTGACTTCGGGAATTGTGCAGGCAAAACAATCCCTTTATATGAAGATTACTATATTTGTTTTCCATTCTCTGACTACAAAGGAATTAAGTTTAGCTGATTTGTGAGAGGAGCTGAGTGACAGCAGTTTTATCTAAGGTAAGTAGAACAGCAAAATGACTTCATGTTTGGGAGGTGCCACTGCTCTGGAATTGCTGCTGTTGTGTGACTAGATTCTCCTCTTCATCCCATCCCTACACTGTGCTTAAGCTCAGTGAATCTTGAGCCACAGGCCACCACTGCACATTTAAACCTTGGAAGCTCCGTCCATTCTCATTCTTCTGCTCATACCAGAGAGCACGACAAGTTTAAACTGGGAAGGCCCTTACAGAGCACGACAAGTTCAAACTGGGAAGGCCCTTACAGAGCACGACAAGTTCAAACTGGGAAGGCCTTTACAGAGCATGACAAGTTCAAACTGGGAAGGCCTTTACAGAGCACTACAAGATCAAACTGGGAAGGCCCTTACAGAGCACTACAAGTTCAAACTGGGAAGGCCCTTACAGAGCACGACAAGTTCAAACTGGGAAGGCCTTTACAGAGCATGACAAGTTCAAACTGGGAAGGCCTTTACAGAGCACTACAAGATCAAACTGGGAAGGCCCTTACAGAGCACTACAAGTTCAAACTGGGAAGGCCCTTACAGAGCACTACAAGTTCAAACTGGGAAGGCCCTTACAGAGCACTACAAGTTCAAACTGGGAAGGTCCTTACAGAGCACAAGTTGAAACTGGGAAAGCCCTTACAGAGCACGACAAATTCAAACTGGGAAGGCCCTTACAGAGCACAAGTTCAAACTGGTAAGGCCCTTACAGAGCACTACAAGTTCAAACTGGGAAGGCCCTTCACTTAGACTGTTAAAGCTCCAGTTAACTTCTCTTTCACATCTTCCGACCAACTTGGTCCTCACTCCAATAGCTGGAATATTATTCTCCTTTTCTTTCCACTTTACTTTTAATATCTCCCACATCTGAGACACAGTACTAATCACTGGAGAGCCTATAAACCACTTCTGAGGTATTGGCTTAGGATTTGTGCTTTTGTTTTTTCAGTACACCCACTGATTCCTGACTGCCGCTGAGTGGGCTGTGTGCGCGCGACTTACCTAACTGGTTTGGCTGCTATTTTGGTGGAAATCTCCTCAGTTTTAAATTTCAGACCATTGCAAGCCTGGGTCTCTGCTACTGCTGATTTGCTGTATCTAACAGGAGAAAGCTACAAATACTACTACAGACTTCTGCAAAATTTGATACCAGACTATTGATCATCAAAGAGCCTGTAACCAATTCTTAGGAACCATTTTGGGATTAATGCTGCTGTTTTGTTTCTGGTTAGTGATAGAGAAAAAAGGGGCATTGATTCCTCTCTGTATGCATCTGCCGTGAGACCAGCAATAGTACTAGTCAGATAGTAGTCAATAGCGAATCATCACTACTTATCACTCCTGCTAAACTGAATTCGGGCTTTTCTCCGAGTGCTGATAGATTAGCTACCACTTAGTGTGAAGTCAAAGTATCACTCTAAACATTTTACGCATAAATCTTCAGGACCTACTACAGCAGTCTTCTCTCAACCCCTGAGTACCATGATCAGTCTCAGTCTTCCACTCTCTGACAAGGTCGAAGTAGTCTTCTCAGTCGCTATCGATGTACAGCCTGATTGCATGAAGTGTTTTAAGACAGTATAGCAACTGTCTTATGCTTACCAACTATTTGCTGCTTCTACCAATTGATGCTACAACCCAAGAGAAATGCAAATATTTAAGAAACATGAAGGCAAACTGTTCGTATCAGCCCACTCTTGGTAAGCCTCATATGTGCAGAACACCACATCAATCTCAACATGACACTAGTCCCACAGCTACTGATGAGGCTTTAAAAAAATAAAATTGGCAAAAAATCCTGGAACACACACTAAAAGATCCCAGCCTCCGGCATACAAAGCAACACTTACTCCTCCTCCACTCACACATACTGAAAAATCCACACAGTCCCCCCCCACCCCCAGTCACCAGTGAAGCAGGCCTAAGCCCATAAAGCCCACAACATCTGTTTACACACAGGGAAATGTATTATATTTTATTTTTTTAATCAGGTGACACTACATTTAGGTACACAGACTCTGCACTCACCAGACTAGACAACATCAGGCCGACGACAAACTGTTTGCTCTGTGCCAGATCCATGATGTCACAGTGGTCCTAAGGTCTCTTATACCAGACATTTATGACCAAGATCTAATGGTGGTCCACATGACAGTGAATGACCTGATGTGTTCCACCTGGATGGAGGTGCACTGAGAGATACATGATTAAAGTTACTGTGCATGTTAGACACAGGAAAGACACTGGTCTCGAGTAATACCTTGCCTTCACCAAGAATGATGCTTAGATACCAAGATAAATGACTTTAACGACACAAGAACTTCATTTCAGTCTAAAGGGATCCAGTTCATGTCTGCCTGGGCAAATGGTGGTAAATTAAGCCTTTCTGCTTCATCTGGGATGGTTTGTGTGTCTCATACCACTGCGTTCATATACTGACTAAAATCTCTGTTAGGCAGAGTTCCCCCTTTGGACATTCCTACATAAACTCAAACTCAAATGTGGACATCATTATAGTAGCACCATACAACGCTAGGAGTTTAAACAAAAACATGCCAGAACAAGAGGTACCCTGCAACTCAAAACACTTTCATATTTTTGCATTTTGGGAGACAGGGTTTCAGTGCAATATTGGCACTACCTCTATATCAGGGTTTAGCACCTATTACACCTTAAAGCTGCCCTTTGGTAGCTCCTGGGGAATATCTCCATTGGTGAAAAACACCATCACCTCATATTACCCATGGTTCAATCTTAAACCTACTGCCACTGCAAATCACTTTTAACAAATTCAACTATTGGTTGACTGCTGGATATAGATTTCCATTAATGCTTTCCAAATATCATGGAAATTACCTTAATACCATTTAGGACTTAAATATTCAGCCAAATACCTTCTTGCTAGGGGACCTTCAATTACCCAAGCATTAATTAGTACACTTCCAAAAATGGAAATGCTTAGCATTTCTTAGATTTTCTAGATGGTTCACCTGGTCCTTACTAACAAAGCCTTCATCCCACCCCTGTATCTCCTCATTCATTGTTGACCATAAAAAAAGTCATCAAACTCTGTTAAGCCCATTGGTACCATTCAGCCACCAATCAAGACAATCTTTACGGACTTCTATAGGGAAAACGTACTTCAACTTGTACAAGATCTATGCAAAATTACCAATAATCTCCCAGTGAAGGACACAGCAGAGAGGGCTGCCTAGGGAAGGCAGTCTAGCCCAATGCAATATTAGCATCTGCTAGAAAAATATAGGTGCACAGCATACCGTGAATGGGCGGGGGATGTATGCTTAGACAGACCAATCTGAAAATGCATGTCAGGCTTTAATGAACATGTTTTTCTGAACATGCACACCCACAAAGGAAGGAGCTGCAGGCCCTCACATCTACAAGTGTGCACATCAGATGAGGGGGAGGGATAATGGCCACAAACTAACAAAAATCCAGCAGCTGCCTGGATGTCTGTCTCCTGCACGGCTCTCAACAAATGGATAATGAATGGACCAAGTGACTGAAGCAGGAGGGATAAGAAGAATATAAAAATAGCAGGAGGGATAAGAAGAACATAAAAATAGGAGGAGGGATAAGAAGAACATAAAAATAGCAGGAGGAATAATAAGAATATAAAAATAGCAGAAGGAATAATAAGAATATAAAAATAGCAGGAGGAATAATAAGAATATAAAAATAGCAGGAGGGATAAGAAGAATATAAAAATAGCAGGAGGGATAAGAAGAATATAAAAATAGCAGGAGGGATAAGAAGAATATAAAAATAGCAGGAGGGATAAGAAGAACATAAAAATAGTAGGAGGGATAAGAAGAACATAAAAATAGCAGGAGGGATAAGAAGAACATAAAAATAGCAGGAGGGATAAGAAGAATATAAAAATAGCAGGAGGGATAAGACGAATATAAAAATAGCAGGAGGGATAAGAAGAATATAAAAATAGCAGGAGGAATAAGAAGAATATAAAAATAGCAGGAGGGATAAGAAGAGTATAAAAATAGCAGGAGGGATAAGAAGAACATAAAAATAGCAGGAGGAATAAGAAGAGTATAAAAATAGCAGGAGGGATAAGAAGAATATAAAAATAGCAGGAGGAATAATAAGAATATAAAAATAGCAGGAGGAATAAGAAGAATATAAAAATAGCAGGAGGGATAAAAAGAATATAAAAATAGCAGGAGGGATAAGAAGAATATAAAAATAGCAGGAGGAATAAGAAGAATATAAAAATAGCAGGAGGGATAAGAAGAATATAAAAATAGCAGGAGGGATAAGAAGAGTATAAAAATAGCAGGAGGGATAAGAAGAGTATAAAAATAGCAGGAGGGATAAGAAGAGTATAAAAATAGCAGGAGGGATAAGAAGAACATAAAAATAGCAGGAGGGATAAGAAGAACATAAAAATAGCAGGAGGGATAAGAAGAATATAAAAATAGCAGGAGGGATAAGAAGAGTATAAAAATAGCAGGAGGGATAAGAAGAGTATAAAAATAGCAGGAGGGATAAGAAGAGTATAAAAATAGCAGGAGGGATAAGAAGAGTATAAAAATAGCAGGAGGAATAACAAGAGTATAAAAATAGCAGGAGGGATAAGAAGAGTATAAAAATAGCAGGAAGGATAAGAAGAGTATAAAAATAGCAGGAGGGATAAGAAGAATATAAAAATAGCAGGAGGAATAATAAGAATATAAAAATAGCAGGAAGGATAAGAAGAATATAAAAATAGCAGGAGGGATAAGAAGAATATAAAAATAGCAGGAGGAATAATAAGAATATAAAAATAGCAGGAGGGATAAGAAGAATATACAAATAGCAGGAGGGATAAGAAGAGTATAAAAATAGCAGGAGGAATAATAAGAATATAAAAATAGCAGGAGGGATAAGAAGAATATAAAAATAGCAGGAGGGATAAGAAGAATATAAAAATAGCAGGAGGAATAATAAGAATATAAAAATAGCAGGAGGGATAAGAAGAATATAAAAATAGCAGGAGGAATAATAAGAATATAAAAATAGCAGGAGGGATAAGAAGAATATAAAAATAGCAGGAGGGATAAGAAGAATATAAAAATAGCAGGAGGGATAAGAAGAATATAAAAATAGCAGGAGGGATAAGAAGAGTATAAAAATAGCAGGAGGGATAAGAAGAATATAAAAATAGCAGGAGGGATAACAAGAATATAAAAATAGCAGGAGGGATAAGAAGAATATAAAAATAGCAGGAGGAATAATAAGAATATAAAAATAGCAGGAGGGATAAGAAGAATATAAAAATAGCAGGAGGAATAATAAGAATATAAAAATAGCAGGAGGGATAAGAAGAATATAAAAATAGCAGGAGGGATAAGAAGAATATAAAACTAGCTGGAGGGATAAGAAGAACATAAAAATAGCAGGAGGGATAAGAAGAACATAAAAATAGCAGGAGGAATAATAAGAATATAAAAATAGCATGAGGGATAAGAAGAATATAAAAATAGCAGGAGGGATAAGAAGAATATAAAAATAGCAGGAGGGATAAGAAGAATATAAAAATAGTAGGAGGAATAATAAGAATATAAAAATAGCAGGAGGAATAATAAGAATATAAAAATAGCAGGAGGGATAAGAAGAATATAAAAATAGCAGGAGGGATAAGAAGAACATAAAAATAGCAGGAGGAATAATAAGAATATAAAAATAGCAGGAGGGATAAGAAGAATATAAAAAATAGCAGGAGGAATAATAAGAATATAAAAATAGCAGGAGGGATAAGAAGAACATAAAAATAGCAGGAGGGATAAGAAGAATCTAAAAATAGCAGGAGGAATAAGAAGAATATAAAAATAGCAGGAGGGATTAGACGAGTATAAAAATAGCAGGAGGAATAATAAGAATATAAAAATAGCAGGAGGGATAAGAAGAGTATAAAAATAGCAGGAGGAATAATAAGAATATAAAAATAGCAGGAGGGATAATAAGAATATAAAAATAGCAGGAGGGATAATAAGAATATAAAAATAGCAGGAGGAATAATAAGAATATAAAAATAGCAGAAGGGATAATAAGAATATAAAAATAGCAGGAGGAATAATAAGAATATAAAAATAGCAGGAGGGATAAGAAGAATATAAAAATAGCAGGAGGGATAAGAAGAATATAAAAATAGCAGGAGGGATAAGAAGAGTATAAAAATAGCAGGAGTGATAAGAAGAGTATAAAAATAGCAGGAGGGATAAGAAGAGTATAAAAATAGCAGGAGGGATAAGAAGAGTATAAAAATAGCAGGAGGGATAAGAAGAATATAAAAATAGCAGGAGGAATAAGAAGAATATAAAAATAGCAGGAGGAATAATAAGAATATAAAAATAGCAGGAGGGATAAGAAGAATATAAAAATAGCAGGAGGGATAAGAAGAACATAAAAATAGCAGGAGGGATAAGAAGAGTATAAAAATAGCAGGAGGGATAAGAAGAGTATAAAAATAGCAGGAGGGATAAGAAGAATATAAAAATAGCAGGAGGGATAATAAGAATATAAAAATAGCAGGAGGGATAAGAAGAATATAAAAATAGCAGGAGGAATAATAAGAATATAAAAATAGCAGGAGGGATAAGAAGAATATAAAAATAGCAGGAGGGATAAGAAGAACATAAAAATAGCAGGAGGGATAAGAAGAGTATAAAAATAGCAGGAGGGATAAGAAGAATATAAAAATAGCAGGAGGGATAAAAAGAATATAAAAATAGCAGGAGGGATAAGAAGAGTATAAAAATAGCAGGAGGGATAAGAAGAATATAAAAATAGCAGGAGGGATAAGAAGAATATAAAAATAGCAGGAGGGATAATAAGAATATAAAAATAGCAGGAGGGATAAGAAGAATATAAAAATAGCAGGAGGGATAAGAAGAATATAAAAATAGCAGGAGGAATAATAAGAGTATAAAAATAGCAGGAGGGATAAGAAGAACATAAAAATAGCAGGAGGAATAATAAGAATATAAAAATAGCAGGAGGGATAAGAAGAATATAAAAATAGCAGGAGGGATAAGAAGAGTATAAAAATAGCAGGAGGGATAAGAAGAACATAAAAATAGCAGGAGGGATAAGAAGAATATAAAAATAGCAGGAGGGATAAGAAGAATATAAAAATAGCAGGAGGGATAAGAAGAGTATAAAAATAGCAGGAGAGATAAGAAGAACATAAAAATAGCAGGAGGGATAAGAAGAATATAAAAATAGCAGGAGGGATAAGAAGAACATAAAAATAGCAGGAGGGATACGAAGAAGAATATAAAAAATAGCAGGAGGAATAAGAAGAATATAAAAATAGCAGGAGGGATAAGAAGAATATAAAAATAGCAGGAGGGATAAGAAGAGTATAAAAATAGCAGGAAGGATAAAAAGAATATAAAAATAGCAGGAGGAATAATAAGAATATAAAAATAGCAGGAGGGATAAGAAGAGTATAAAAATAGCAGGAGGGATAAGAAGAATATAAAAATAGCAGGAGGAATAATAAGAATATAAAAATAGCAGGAGGGATAAGAAGAATATAAAAATAGCAGGAGGGATAAGAAGAACATAAAAATAGCAGGAGGGATAAGAAGAGTATAAAAATAAATAACGCAAAGCTGACGCTGAATTCATTAAATGTGAACAAATGCATGAACAGTTACACCTCTATTCCAATATGGTGACTGAAAGGAAAGGAAAGACTTCACTGCACAAGACACATCTATTTCTTTTATGGAAGCCCTTCCACATATGTTGATATCTGGATGACAAAGAGGAGAAGTACCTCTCAAGTAACGATGGATTTTAAAGCTGAAATAACCATGCCCAACATCAAGAGTTTGCCACGACTGCAGACTCAGCTTCATACCTCTCAATTGTCCAGTTTTTTCACAGAATGTCCAGATTTTTACCTCATTTTTTGGTCTGTTCCTCATAAAATTTTTGTTTTGCTGGCAAATCACTGAGGGTTGAAGTCAACGAATAATGACATATATTGAGTTTCAGACTTCATACCCTTCAGAAAAATGCATGCTAAAACAAATTCTGTTGTTCTAGCAACTTTCCCGTTTTATAAGAGCAATATTTAAAATTTGTCACTGGTTTTGTGCCTTCGTCCCCCATTATTTTAGGCTTTGTCAACATTTCTTGAGCTAAGAGGCTGAGAGGTATGCTCAACTCCTCCATTGAACAGATGTGACTAATGCTCATCAACCTATTTGAAAAGAGAAATAGAAGGCTACTTCCTTCCATCCATCATATGTGAATATTGAAAACTGGATATATACACATTATGAACGACTTCCAACAAAACAAAGCGGCATTTCACAGTCTAACATTTTCAGCTTCTTTTTTAGCATGCGTGGGGCATGAACTAAGCATCCCACTGTAATCCGAGCTTACTTTTTAACAATGTGAAGTGTACTAAATTACACAAGTTCAAGTAACTAACCTTTCAAACCCAGAGATATACATTTTCAACAAGATCACAACCAAATCTGTTTTCCAAAATAATTCTCTAAAACTGCACTCATCTTCCAGTCAGGATGATCTGTGCTGTTCAGCAAAACAACATTTCATATTAACACACAGTCAGAAAAACAGGTACTAATCTTTTCAAGTGAAGTTTGTTCTGGCTGTGTAAGCCCAGAGGGACGGGACTGTTTGCACCAGGCTGTACTTCACTAATGTTAATGGAATATCTTAGCCAAATGCACTACCCACAGATTAGACACTGTGAAGGCCTGTACAGTGAATTATCACTGGTACATACACCTGTACTAAGAATCACAGATTACCCATGCATTGTGGATATGGCATACACCTGTGAAAGTAATGCAGTGAACACCTGCAAACAAATAATAATGTTCAAGGTCAATTTACTACAACAGAGGGGATAAAACCCTGATTAAGGTCCAAGTAACCCTAGTTTGAGCAGCAGCTTGAGTACCTGATGGAGTAACAGGAGGATGGGTGTACCTACCCTGAGGGGGAGTGGCACTACTGGACATCACTCAGAGTCCTGGTGGAGTCCAGGACTGAGAATATTGAGAACAGGTTTGTGAGGGGTGGCAGAGGGTGTTTGGTAGGCATGCCCACTCTGCAGCCGGCAGTGGGACACACACACACGCAGCACAGTTTCTTGTAGCCTGCTCTGGTTTACTGTTTTAGTATGCTGTCAGCGAAGGGAGGGGATAGAGAGTTAGTTAAGCCAGCAGAAAAGTCCTTCATTTCTATTTGGATGACAGCCCATTTGTCAAGCCCATTTCACCTGCTTGCTGAGTGAAGAATCTAGCCTTTGGAACCTAGGGAGATGGAAGTTGTCCTCAGAGTAGGACATCTCTAAGAAAGGGAGACTCACCCAGTAAACAGAACACCAGGGATCTGTTGGCATGGGAACGACTGAAGGTGGAGGCATTGGGGCTGGCAGAGAGAGCTTGTTGGTCAGACATTGGGGAAGAAAAAACAGTAAGGTTCATAAGTAAGATTAGGCAATTGGTCTACAAACTATAAGCCTAGCCAATAAACTGTATTCATCAGTTCCTACCAGCCTCAAGTAGAGGAGCACAATACTGTCTAACAGAGAATTTCAGGCTGTACATTCAATTATCTAGGTCTACCTTGAAGGTGGCAAGGGCTCTGTTCTGCTTGATATGTAGTAGAAGTTTGCTCCAGAGGGTGGGGATATACTGGGATATGCCAAAGTGATTTATTTACCTGCAGATGAAGATTTATGTCCTTCAACTGGTATTTGCGAAACCATTTGTTCTCAAAGGCACAGGAGGTCAAGTAGGGTCAAATCTGAGTTCACCACAGGGTGTCTATAAGAGACCAAGTACAGAGACAGGACTGCCAGCTAGTCCAGAAAAGTAAGGCTCTTGAAGTAAATGATCTTCCCACTTGGGAATCGCTTGGGTTGCTCATGATGAGTGATATGTTTAGCAAATAGGGTCCAACAGGGGTTGCATATTCAATAATTGGTCTGATAAGTGATGAGAAAAGGGGAATTAAGACATCTTTGGATCAAAGGAGATGCATATGAACAACTTCACCTACTTAAATGTAATAGGTCATCATCATCAGTCCCCCCTTTCCCATTTTATTCTACATGGGGTCAGGGTATCATGTTAACTGTCAACCAACTCTCAATTCAGTGCCACACTCCTGCCTTCTTCAACACTCATACCTGACTGTCGCAGATCTTCTTTCACATAATCCATCCACCTCTTTGCTGGACGTCCTCACTTCCTCTTACCTTCTTCCTGTCTGTCCCAAATCTTCCTCAGCAGATTGTCATCTGCTTTTCTGCACATGTCCAAACAACCTTAATCTGTTCTCTTTGATCTTCTCTGCAACTGGAGCTACTTTGGCTTCTGCTCATATGTCCTCATTTCTTTGTCTGTCCCACAGTGTGTGTCCTACCACCCTTCTCAGGCACTTCATTTCCATCACCTCTAGCTTCTTCAACTGTTCTGCCTTTACTGCCCAGGTTTCTGTACCATATAGTAGTACTGGTCACGCCACTGTCTTGTACACCTTACTTTTCAGCTTCTTTGGCATTCTTCGGTCATAGACAACACCTGACACTCTATGCCAGTTGGCTGCAGCCTCTCTGATTCTAGCTTTGACCTCTTCATTCAGACTTCTCTTCTCAACCAACCCTCCAAGATACTTGATGCTGCTTACCTGTTCCACTATCTTCCCTTCTATGTCTATTCTCAGCTTCTTCTGATTCCCCCAGTTTGCTGCCATTACCACCATCTTATCTGTGCTTAGTTTCAACTCATGTGCCTTCAGTTTTGCATTCCATTCTCCTATCTTTTGCTGAAGTTCTAGCTCAGAGTCTGCCTGCAATGCCACATCGTCTCCATACAGCAACTTTGTTGATCTGTCCCCTCTGGCCTGTTTGTTAATGTAGTCCATCACCAGTATGAACAGCAGTGGGCTCAGAGCTGAACCTTGGTGTACACCCACTCCCACTGGGAACCCCTCTGTGAGGGCAAACACTGTTCGCACTTGAGTCATTGGGTCCTTGCACATAGCCTGCACTAATTCTACCAATGTTTCTGGGACTTCAAACCACTGCAGTACTGCCCAGAGCAACTTTCTTGGGACCTTGTCATATGCTTTCTTCAAGTCTAGGAATGCCCAGTTAGACTCTCTCCTCATCTCTAACTTCTTCTCAAGTATCTGTCTCAGTGCAAACATCAGGTCAACTGTGCTGCATCCTTATCTCAATCCGAACTGCTCATCTCCCATCTTACATTCTACTACTCTGCGTATCTGTTTATCAATCAACCTCTCCAGAACTTTCATGCAATGTGATAAGAGTTTGATGCCTCTGTAATACCCACAGTTGTGGATGTAGCCCTTTGTTATTGTACACTGGCAAAAGTATGCTTATTCTGCAGTCATCTGAAATACGCCTTTCTCTCCACACTGCTATTAGTACCCTCAGAAGCCTTTTCTCCCCTATCTCACCCAGCATCTTTATCATATCTGCTGTGACGTCATCTGAACCGGCTGCTTTCCCTGACTTCATTTTCCTTAGTGCTGTCTAGGGTGGGCTCCTCTTCTTCTTTCATCGTAGGCTGTTTCTGGGGCAGTACACTTCTGTGGGGTTTTATTCATTCAGAAGCCGCCGGAAATACTCCCTCCATCTGCCTTTGATGCCCTCTGGACTGGTGAGCAGGTTGTTGCTGGTATCCCTTATGAAGGGTGTCTGACTATCTTCTTTATCTTTCTGTCTTTGCCTTCCAACCTGATATAGTTTCATTGTGCCCCTTACTGAGTCACTTTCCAGAAGTTGGCACAGTGCCTCCGATGCCATATTCTTTGCTATTGCAACTCCTTTCTTAGCTTCTTTGTTAACCAACCAGTAGTCCTTCCTAGCCTGGTCAGTCATTTCTATCTCCCACTTCTTCCTGCACTCCTCCTTTCTTTTGATCCCTTCCTGGACTTCTGCATTCCACCACCACCTTTCCTTATGTACCTTATTTCCATACCTGGCTCGGCCCATATCTGTTCTATAGGCCTCACACATGCTGTTTTTAGACACTGCCATTCTTGTTCAACTCCATCTATTTCCTCCTCTTCTCAGGGTGCTAGAGCCCTGAGTAATTCCTTGAACTATTGTACTTTCTCTCCAGTCAACTTCCAGGTCTTCAGCCTGGTCTCGGTTGACCTTCGAGCCTTCTCTGACCACTGCTTGCAGACTAGTGGTTTATGCTGTGGGCCGACTGTTTCACTCGGGATGACTTTGCAATCATGGATTCTACCCCAGTGCCTTTTCCTTACTAGGAGGAAGTCTATCTGGGTTGCATGTTGGCTATTCTTGTATCTGAACCATGTGTTGGCTACTATTAGGCCATTTGCCAGACAGAAGTCTAGAATGGCTTCTCCTTCTTTATTCCTGTTGCCCCACCCATGTGGACCCAGGCAGTCCTCATATCCTGTTCTGTCTGTCCCGATATGTGCATTCAAGTCGCCCATTATCAACACCAGTTCATGTTGTCCTGCTTTACCTAGTAGGTCCTGCAACTGCTGTCTGAATGTACTCTTTTTCTCACTATCACAACCCTGCTGAGAGGTAGAACTGTAATAGCTGAAGTGAGCCAGAGAAAGATTTCTATGCTGCTTTGGAGACAGGATAATCAAAAGATAAGGAATTATCGACAAAAGTGCTTACAGCAGTTTGGAGACTACCTTCCCTAGCAGGGATTGATATCAGGAGTCGTAAGTGAAAGACCTGCTCTGGTAGAGAATTCATTTGAATCTAGAACAAAAACTACTGTTAAAAAGGGATAATTGGCATGGGTGCCGGAACCACAGAGCCAAGAGGAGCGGGAGTCCCCCCACTTTTACAGCTGCAAAACCTGTCGGGAAAAATTAATGAAGTGGAGTTTTCACTCTAACGTGGATTTGCACGGGGAAGTTAAACTAACTAAACTAGCTGTTCTTGTTCTCTTATTGCTCTGTGTTACAGGAGTTATGCTGCTGCTGTCCCATTGGTGCTGCCAGAGTCATGCCGGTAAGGAGAGTTTTGTTCTTTTATTTGCAGGAGTGTGAGAGAGAGAGAGAGAGTGTGTGTGTGTGTGTGTGTGTGTGTGTGTGTGTGTGTGTGTGTGTGTGTGTGTGTGTGTGTGTGTGTGTGTGTGTGTAAAATGCCCCAGTTAGGTATACCTGGTGGTTAGTGTTACTCAGGCTCAAACAACAACCTGAATTCTCTACCCATACCACCACTTGTGATTCAGGAAGTTGAGTCCACAGCTCTCCACTGTCCAGATTTTCACAATATATTTGGCTCATACTTTTGGTCTGTTCCTCTTAAAATGTGTTTTACTGGCAAATCAGTGAGAATTGAATTCACTAAACAATAACAGCTCTTTACGGTTCAGTCTTCCTATATTCCAGGAAACACATGGTAACACAAAACACTTTATTTTAGCAACTTTCTAAGATTACACAAGCAATTTTTAAAATGCGTCCCTGGTTTTGGGCCTTTGCCCCCCCAAATAAATTTTGGCTTTTTCCAGATTTCTTGTGATGCAAACTTGAGATTTAGTTGATCGTGAAATGGATTTTACAAGGAGCTGACAGTTTCAGGGGAAGAGAAGTTTAATGCTACTTATGCTAATTTGTTTGCATTGTTAGCAGCACAACAGGTAGTACACTTGCTTTTGATGCAGAAGGCTGTGGGTTCTACTCCCACAGTATATAGATGGACTGCTGATACTGTACTGTGTTGTACTTTAATGGGGGTGGATGCTGCAGTCCTATGAATGTACTCCTTTGGAGGAGTTACTTAGTAACTATGAACCCATTATCAGTTTGCCATCCATTCTCCATTGCAAAATTACAAGCTTATCATTTTTTAATGCAGCATAGGCAATTTACTCTTCAAGGGCAACAGGTACTTTATTTGTAGATGAAACAATGAAATATAAAGTTGTTTGCTAGCAGCAACCTCTTCATTAGTTACAGATCCCTTTAATGTGGAATTATTTAGATTACTTACTTTTGCAGAGATTTTGCATATTTACTGATATTGGTGGATTGTAATGACAGAAGTTTGAGTGGCCTTTTATGGTTGAAATTTTCTGAAATGGGTAGCTTGGTCATTACTGGTTCATACATTTTGCTTCATTGCTCACTAGAAGACTGTTCCAAACTACAAATTTAAAACACATTCTAACAAGTAGTGCTGTATTATACAAGGAATATAATTTAATACAATCAGGAAGGTGAATCAAAGAACGTACACATGCATGCTTGTTCACAGGATGCAGAAGATCTAAATAGGGGAAGAGACCAGTCACCAATGGTGTCCCCCAAGGTTTGGTGCTGAGAGATTTTCTGTTTGGCATATACATCTCAGAAGTAAAAGGAAATACCAAAGGGCTTTGGCCGGCTAAGTTTGAGATGACTGCAAGCTAGGAGCAGTTATTGAATCCCCAAATGACTTAACCATCATGCAGGAAGGTTTGTCCCAAACAATAACTGGCACCAGAATCATGAATTGAAACCAAACTCCAAGAAATACATTATCGTATCCTTTGAGAAGTCATCTACTCTAAGGAACTGCCAAATTGACAATGCCTCCGGAGAACTGACCCAGTTGTTTGGCATTTGAGAACTTGTGTGTACAGCAACCTAACTGTTGACCAACATGTGCCCAGAGTCATAAGAAAGTCTTTATATATTGCACAGCTTATAAACAAATTGATTGTGACTAGATCTAGAGATGTTATTGTCCCCATTTACAAAGCCCTCATTAGGTCAGTCATTTTGTATAATACCCACTTTGGCATGTATCTGTTCAGACCTATGCAAAAACTGGAATACCCACAGAGATACCTTAGTAAAAGGATACAAGTCCTAAACAGTAGGTCTTGCATGGACCACCTCAAAGATTACTCACTATACTTAGTATCCTACAGAGTCCTTAGAGGTGACGTGTCTGGCATATAAGGCATCCTCCGACCTAATATAGATGGACCTACTGAACATCAGCAAGTCAAATGGCATCAGAAATACTCAGTCCATGTATCTATGGATATATATCCAGAACAGACTATCCATTCAAGTAAAACAAAGCTCATCCATGTTCATATTCAAATGCAACTTGGATCTAAGTATGGGTAATAGAAAATGTACTCCAGGATTACCCCTAGTGCCACTAATGGATAGAGGTGGTTCCTAAATGCTGAATCTCTTACACGGTTCCCCTCTAACCATCTACAGTGTGATCACATTTATTCTCACTAGGGCTAATGTACAATTATCAGACATGGGATAGGTAAGACCAATCAGGAAATGTTAATTCAAGCACCAAAATGGAAATTGGCTAAGCTTAAAATGTCCTCCAAGTGAACAGATGATGTGGTTGTAAATAGTTTTAAAAAACTGCCCTTTTTAGATCACTAAGTGCCCCTCTCACCCCCCCCCCCCCAGTCTTCAACAGCTTCCGGCGCTCGGATAATTGGTAGGGAATATAATCAGAAGAGGCTGGAAAAGACTGGGAAATTAGAAAAGAAAGACAAACATCCTCCCAATGTCCCACTGTTTATAGAAAAGAAAGACAGACATCCTCCCAATGTCCCACTGTTTATAGAAAAGAAAGACAGACATCCTCCCAATGTCCCACTGTTTATAGAAAAGAAAGACAGACATCCTCCCAATGCCCCACTGTTTATAGAAAAGAAAGACAGACATCCTCCCAATGTCCCACTGTTTATAGAAAAGAAAGACAGACATCCTCCCAATGTCCCACTGTTTATAGAAAAGAAAGACAGACATCCTCCCAATGTCCCACTGTTTATAGAAAAGAAAGACAGACATCCTCCCAATGTCCCACTGTTTATAGAAAAGAAAGACAGACATCCTCCCAATGTCCCACTGTTTATAGAAAAGAAAGACAGACATCCTCCCAATGTCCCACTGTTTATAGAAAAGAAAGACAGACATCCTCCCAATGTCCACTGTTTATAGAAAAGAAAGAGAGACATCCTCCCAATGTCCCACTGTTTATTGCAAGTCTCACAAGCATACAACAAAGTCTGGAAGATACAGGATTTCTGCAATGAAGCATTTGCATAGGTATTTTTATAACTCAAGCAGACCTTTTTCCTCAAGCAGATAGCAAAAGGTGGAGGTGTGATGGGAAACAGAGAAGTAAACGAGATCATGTTTTTTTGACAATGTAATGAACTGGCAGATTTCAAAAATTCCCTACACAATATTCTGTCAGAAAAACTGGAGGAGCAAATGATTGTAACTACAGAAATTACTATTTTGAGCTGGGATATATGATCTGAACTGCCTAGACATAGCTACTGGCTGTCAAAACAGGAATTTAACTGACAATAGAAATCAAAGTATAAACCAACTGTAATTGTACTACTAAATATCGTGAAGAGGTTAAAAGAACTGGATATGGGATCTTTAGAAAAGGGAAGAGACAAATTACGTAGAAATAAATGGAATTTATTGGAACAATACATGCAGAATAATGTTCAGGAGGAGGGGGAGTGAGGTTTAAGGGAAGGCAGGAATTGAGCAACTTATGTGATGTTGGATTGAATAACCGTTAAAAAGAAAGAAAACATACCCGTAATGTATAATTCACAAAAATGAAACTTATTAATATGAGGGGTTTTTTCTTTTAATGCGTCCTTACAAATAAGTGATGATAATTAAATAAAAGAGTTTAAAAAATAAACAAGAATTCCTAGATTTCTTCAACGGTGACTGACCGGAAGGGTGTGTTATCTACATGGCATGATGTGAAAATGTGTTTCACCAAAATGAACCACGTTATATTTTTTCACATTTAGATTTGGGATGTATACCCTTGAAGCCACTATTAACACACTCTAACCTATGTTACAGCAAATTAAGTCAGTACAGGAATGACCACCACCACTCAATTTTAATGCCTGCAAACTAAGAGAGTTACAAGAGAGGAGTGTTGCCTCGAAGGTCTGAGACACAGAAGTCAAGTAAGACATGACCAAACACTGAATCCTGTGGTAAACCACTGGTAACTTTTTTGTTTTAAAATGGTCTTGTGTTACTCTAGGCCAGCTAGCCAGTTGGTGATCTGCAGTACAACAGATAAAGTTGACAGTATCTGCATGGGGAATAGTGGCAAAGTACTGCATAACTGCTATTCACTGCTCTGCTAACATTTCTGAAGAAATTAACAAGGTTAAGGAAGTAGGGCTTGACGTTGATAAAGCCAAACAGATGACAGTCCAGGCTGACAGACTTTTAAAGTTGAGATTAGTACATACAGATATTTCAAGCACAGATATTAATGCCCTTCTAGCCTGTCAATATACCAAAATAGTGGCTTCCATAATATCTGTCCATGCTGTTCTTAAAAATGTCTAAGCTAGTATCTAATATTTCATCAAAAACAATCTCCTTTCACTCACTCAGCATGGCCTTAGGTCAGGACACAGCACTACAACTGCTCCATTAAAAAAAAAAAAAGTTCTCATTTTTTCCAGACATTATCAACAAAGTTAGAGACCCAAACCTATATACCCCAGCAGTACTAGTGGATTTATAACGCCTTTGACAACATGTCACATGAAAAACTTTTCCAGCAGCTATCATCCCTGTGCTGCTCTGAACTCACAAAACTATGGTTTAACAGCTACGTAAAACACCAGAGAACAAAGTGTAAAGTGGCAAGGGTGCCTATCCCAATATCAGACAAACAAAACTGGTGTCCCTCACGGGTCCATTCTAGGTCCCCTCCTCTTTAACATTTTTATAAACAACTTGCACACAACCTGCCAACACAGTACAATAATCCAGTATGATGATGACACCACCATTATCACCTCCTCAAACAGCTTACCACAGCTATTGCTAAAAACCTAAAATGCATTTACCTCAATAGAAACATGGCTTAGCAATGCTCGATTATTACTTAACCCAGACTTTTACTATTCTCCCCAAAAATTAATACATATGATTTCAAACTCTAGTCTTTAAACCAAACAGAAATAATAGTAGTACCAAGTGCTAAATGACTTGGTATCACAACAGACAATAACCCCACTTTCAAAGAGCACATACAAAGTTATTAAAAATCCCACTGCAAACTCGGCACACTCTATAGACACCAAAAATTCATGCCATCAAGCACCAGACTGACACTAGCAAATACATATTTGATCCCCTCTCTACTCTACGGAGCACCCATTTGCACTAATCTGCAACAGACACTTAAAACCAAACCTCAGTCTTGCAACTGCAATGCAGCCAAACTTGCTACAGGCTCAGCATATCACACCCACCACTGCAATGCCCTCAGACAGATAAACTGGCTAGAATTCCCCAACTATCTTGACTACCTGCAACTCATTACAGCACAAAATGTAATTCACACATCCAATAGCTATCCCACCCTACAGTCTATCCTACACAATCATATTTCCAGTAGAGGCCTACGCTCGGCCAACAAACAACTATTACAAGTATACAAGTCCAATAAAAGAGAAGCTCAATGTCTCTACTCATACTACTGCCAAACTCTGGAACAATCTTCCCAGCCGTATAACCAGTATAGAGAATACCAATAATTTCAAAATGGCACTAAAAAAACTCCTCTCCACCGCTTGGATATGTCCATGCCCTGCAAAACAAAACTTACCCTCCACCAAACCCTCCCTCGCTATATTTCTCCTCTTACTCTGTCTTCTGTATGCAGCTCCGCTACTCACTAACCTTCAGTCATCTCTCCTCTCCAAACTAGAACAAACCTACCACAAAATAGCTAGATTTACCTCCAATCAACCATATAAATCGCACCACTGCCTCGCTCTTAAGTCTTTACTCTAGTCTGAATTCCAAAAACAACTTCTTCCACAATTACACACTCTACACTCTACAACCCTACATCTTGTCCCTCCATCTCAAAACTAATATCACTCTATAACCCCCATCGCCAGCTTCGCACATCTGACAACAATCTTCTCAACATCTACAAACCCAATAAAATTATTGGTAAATCCCGTTATAAATTCTGTTGCTCATACCTGGAATGCCCTCCCCTATAACACAAGAATTATCCCCCATAAAGCCCAATTCAAACTTAAAAACTACCTACTAAAAACCTGGTCCTGTCCTTGTCACACTCCTACTTGCCATCTTACTGCTCTCCTGTCCTTGTCACACTCCTACTTGCCATCTTACTGCTCTCCTGTCCTTGTCACACTCCTACTTGCCATCTTACTGCTCTCCTGTCCTTGTCACACTCCTACTTGCCATCTTACTGCTCTCCTGTCCTTGTCACACTCCTACTTGCCATCTTACTGCTCTCCTGTCCTTGTCACACTCCTACTTGCCATCTTACTGCTCTCCTGTCCTTGTCACACTCCTACTTGCCATCTTACTGCTCTCCTGTCCTTGTCACACTCCTACTTGCCATCTTACTGCTCTCCTGTCCTTGTCACACTCCTACTTGCCATCTTACTGCTCTCTCATACCTCCTGACTCTCTGCATACATCCTATTTTTCTAATTGTCTCTCTAACACCTCTTTTACTTTAGACCTATAATCTGATTCTTGTAAATACTGCTGTACATAGACTTATTGCTGAAACCTGTATATATGTCTACATGTGGACTTTTTATTGCTGTTCTATAGTAACACTATGCAACTTGTACACAACTCTGTAAAATTGTGATTTCTTATTTTCTATGTATGACAACTTCATATTTTTACATTTGCAAATATATCTCGGTTTTATATTGTGAAATGTACCTGGAGCTTTTCTCCTCGGGTCTCCACTGAAAACGGGCCCCTGGCTCAGTTGGACCAACCCAGTTAACAAATGACAATAAATACATAAATAAACCTCCTTAGTCTCTGCCTTTGTCATTTTAGCAAACTCCTTAACTAATACCCATCTTACTCAACTCTTCTATCCTTCCTCACCCCTCTCTCACCCCCACCCCTCTAACTCAAATATTATTACCTCACTATTCTCTATTCACTCTTTGCCTACTTTGAAACGTTCACCTTCTGTCCCAGCTACTACACACATTGTACACACCTTCCTTCTATCTCTCTCCTTTCTAATAGACAACATGACACACCCTAACTTCTATGCCTTACTTGTGTATGAACTGCTATGTAATAAATATCATAATGCCTATTACACTACAGCTATGTATCTGATGAACCAAAATCCTCTCTGCTTATTTGTACTCTCAAGTGACATGTAAATTGCATACATTCTATGCACTACTGATGTATGCACTATATATATATATAACTGCATTCTATTTTCTAATATGTTTGTTTTGGAGCTTTTCTTCCCTGGCCTCCATTGAAAATGGGTTTCTGACCCAGTCAGACTTTCCCGGTCAACAAGTGTCAATAAATAAATAATAATAAATAGTGCTTACTTTAATGTAATTTGGTAGTCAGTTGCTCTCTCAGACAACCAGTCATTACACTGCTCATTCCTACAGAATCTCCTACGTAGGTTGTCTGACGATTCTCTAGTACTTTTTGATAACCCCAAACATTTCCGGAGACAGCTGTCTCTAAATGCCTTATATACCTGAATAAGATCGATATTTTAGTCTTTCATAATAAATTTTCACATCCATGGATGCCTTTCGTACATCTCCATGGTACTCTTTCCTGTCTACTTACGCTTGTTTTCTTTTAAGGTTTTCATATTGTTATTCCATACCCAAGTCTGGGACTAATGCAACTTACAAATGACTTCATTTCTGATTTCCTACACTTTATAAATCTTTTTACATAACCAACAGTTCTACAAATAGAAGTTATGTTCTTACCATAACGTTCCATGTTAGTTGTCTTCTTCTCGCCTTCTTTCTTGCTGGATGGGTTCGAGAGTTGGTTCCACCGAGGCTGCCCCTATATCCCACAATGCTAGGCGTGAATTACCTCAGATCTTTGTGAGCTAGGCCCAGCTAAAATTACAACCAGAAATACTGGAAAGGGAGTCCACCTCTATAAACAAAGGGAAAGAGGAAAGGTGACCTAAAGCCTGATCCAGGAAAATATGCACCGCAGAGCATATAGCTATAGCAAAGAGGTGGTAGAAAGAGAGGTCATAATCAAACTCCTCCAGGTCTGTCCAGGCCAGGGGAAGGAAAGAAGGCGAGAAGAAGACAACTAACATGGAACGTTATGGTAAGAACATAACTTCTATATGTTAAGTTGTCTATCTCATTCTTGCTGGATGGGACCGCTCCCTAGCACCTTGTCCCGGTGGCCTAACGGAACAGACTCTTGAGAACAGTGGTACCAAAATTAGCTCTATGCCTAGAAGCTAAATCCAACTTATAATGTGAAACGAAAGTGTGAGGAGTAGCCCAAGTAGCCGCTGCACAAATGGTGTCAATAGGCAGTCTGTCTTGGAAGGCTATAGAAGTAGCCAAAGCTCTGGTGGAGTGGGCTTTAGGTTTGTTAGGCAGCTTTTGGTGTCTAATTTCATAAACAATAGAAATCAGAGATGTTAGCCATCTAGATAGCGATACCTTAGAAACAGAAAGTCCCTTTCTGCCTACCGCATAAGAGACAAACAGCTGGTCAGTTTTTCTGAATTGTTTGGTCCTATCCAAATAGTACCTTAACTGACGATGAACATCTAGCCAATGCAGTTTTTGTTCAGACCTATTAGAATATTCTGGAAAAAACACAGGAAGGTCAATGCTTTGATTAAGGTTAGAAGCAGAGGCTACCTTAGGTAAAAAGGACGGGTTAGTTCGTAAAGATACCCTGTCTTTGTGGAACAACAGATATGGTGATCGACAGCTGAGTGCATGAAGTTCTGAAACTCTTCTAGCTGAAGTAACAGCTACCAGGAAGAGAGTCTTCCATGATAGCAATTTTAAAGAACAGGAAGCTGTAGGTTCGGGAGAATCAAAGAACTGAGAACTAAATTAAGGTCCCAAGGAGGAGGAGGATTTCTTATAGGAGGTCTGAGTGAAAAACTCCTTCAAAAAGGCTTTGCAAAGCTTGTGGGACATTATGGCAGACTCTGAAATGCCCACATGAAAGTTAGATATAGCTGCCAATTGAACTTTGAGAGTAGAAGGAGATGAACCTGCATGAAAGAGTTCAGCTAGAAAATCAAGAACCATATGGATGGGAGCAGTGAAAGGATCTAAGTCCCTTCCTTGAGCCCAATAGGCAAAACGTTTCCACTTACTCAGATAAATCTTTCGAGTGGAAGATTTGTGGGAACCTATCAAAATATCTCGAACAGAGTGAGATATTTGAGGAAGCCTGGCTAAGGTTGGAACTGGAGGAACCAAGCAGTGAGGTTCAGACAGGGCGGGAGCGATGTAACTGACCCGATTGATGGATCAAAAGATCGGGAACTAGGTCCAGATGCCAAGGTTGCTCCAACAGAAATTGATGTAGAAAGGGGAACCAAACCTGTCGAGGCCAGTAAGGAGCAATGAGGATCAATGAGGCCTTCTGTATCACTTGAGAGATTAGTGGGAAGGGAGGAAATGCATACAGAAGTCCCGGGCCAAACTTTCTGCTGGGCTGGTCTGGTAACGGGAATAGTGTGAAATAATCTCTGCACTTGCTGTTTTGGGAGTAGCAAAGGAGGCTGACCCCACTTGAGAAAAATTTCTCTCACAACAGAGTCTTTCAGAGACCACTCGTGAGGCATGAGGATAGCTCTGCTCAACTTGTCGAAACCGCTGAGAAGAAATCGCCCATTGCCACAGTCTGAGTGCTGATAGGACCTGGTTCCCTTGTTTGTTGATATACCACACCACAGACATATTGTCCGGAAGAGAGTCTTGAAGGGCTTGCAACGCTAAAAGCACTGCTCTCATCTCTAGCATGTGCCCTGGACAGTTCTGCCCTGATAATGCCCCCCACCCGATCAGGGAGGCAAGAGCTGAGGGGAAGACATCCACCACAGAAGATGATTCTTGCATGTTTGCGTAATCATAATGGTGTGGGACATCGGAAGTTGCTGGTATGACCATTGTGTGAAGAGCATCCATTGAAGGATTCTCATGTGGAATCTGGCTAATGGGAGCAGAGGTATGGCAGCCGCCATAATCCCCAATACTTTTAGAACTAACCTGGCTTTGACTCTGCTGCTGCTGAAGATGAGCGAGACCAGTTTCTGTATGTCTGTTATTCTCTGATCTGTTAGCCTCGCAGACATGTTGACTGTGTCTAGATTTAAACAGACTTTTCGCAATTTATTGAAATGCCTAAGTTTTGACAAATGCGAAAGGTGTAGTCCCTGGCCATTAGAAGAAGATGCTTGGAGGGAGCTGTGAGGAGCCAGTCATCCAAATATGGAAACACCTGGAATCCTTGACGTCTCAGGTGAGAAGCTACCACTGCCATGCATTTCCGGGGCAGTGGTGAGACCAAAGGGCAGGGCCCTGAATTGAAAATGACTGGTTCCCAGCCTGAAGCGGAGGAATCTTCTTTCATTTTATGTGATAATCCTGAAGGTCTATAGAGCACATCCAGTTTTCCTTTCCCAATAGGGAAGGATGGACTGTAGACCATCCGGAATATTGTTTTCTTGACCGACTTGTTCAAGATACTGAGATCCAAAATTGGTCTCCAGTCCCCTGTTTTCTTTGGAACTAAAAAGAACCTGGAGTAGATTCCGGATCCTTGCTGGTCTGCTGGAACTGGCTGAATTGAGCAGCTTTGAAATTTCCAAAGCTGCAAGATCGGTGGAACATCTGGAAGGGATTTTTTGATTGGTTTGGAATGCTAACGAAGGAATGGAATAGCCTTCGAAATGATGGACTGTACCCACTTGTCTTGAGTTAGGGATAGCCAGGCTTGACAGTCGGGCAACACCTCAGGGATTCTGAAAGGGCTTATCGGAAAGGTTTCTCGACTCTGCCTCTGGGGCACCATTATTGTTCCTCCTCTGCCTCTAGGCAAATTCCCTTGAGATTGTTTGTGGAACCACATTTTCCCACTTTTCTGGCCTTTGGGGTAAGGTCTAGAAGGAGTAGAAAACGGACTCCGGGCAGACAGAGTTTTGCCATCTGTCTAGTCAAGGTTTCTTTCACTTGAGGACCAAAGAGATGATCCATCAAACGGGAATTAGTGAAAGACGTTTAAAGGGGTCCGCGAAATTGCATAGTATGAAAGGAGGCATGGAGGAGTATTCAGGGTAGTCAGCTGGGTGTTCATTTTGTCCTGAAAATCTGCAGCTGTAGGATCCTTCAACATCTCACTGATCAAGTCTCTGGTGAAATGGCATAGGTAGTTCAGCAAACATCCGCATACCTGTCCATAGACCTAGATTCTTTGTTAGGGGATGAACAGGCACTGAAGGATCAGCTAGTTCCTTCTTGGTGGCAGCAGCTACCACCATAGCATCCACAGAAACACCTTTGGTCAGAAATTGTTTGCCAGTTGGTGCTGTTATAAATTTAGAAGGTCTCCTGGGGTAGGGTCCACTGAGTCAGGACACCTGCATGAGGGGATCAAAGGGGGACACCCAGGAGGTGGAAGGGCGAGAGCCAACGCCTCAAGATACACAGATTCATCCTGTTTCAGGATCTCTAGAATGTCCGCAAATTAGACATCTTCAGGGGAACGTCTAAATCTGTGTCAGAGGTGACAGACTCAGGTGAGTCTATGTGCTTCCCCAATTCAGGGAGGCCTCGGAAGAGGATGAGATGGATTCTTGAGGAGCTGGCTCTCTGCGGTCTGGGATGAGGGAGTGAGTAGACATAACCTGAGGCAAGAGGGAAGCCGACTGTGGAGTTGAACAAGGTTCCAACACACCGCCTGTCAGGCAGAGCCAGAGGTAGCACCGAGAGGGAGAGATTCTTCAAAAAGAAGAAATCAGAGCCAAGACAAATGTATCCGAGCTCAAAGGAGTCGGAGGAGGAATATTTAGAGGAATAGGTTGAGGCATCGACTGATGAGTCGGGCTCTGAAGCATTTGGGCCAGTGGACTTTAGAAGTCGACTCACTACCCTCTGGAGGTCATGATCCGAGAGCCTCATGACCTGGAGGAGTGAGATCTGTGGCTCAGACAGCAAGGGAGACGCTGGAGCCGAATGAACGGAGCCAAGGGATGGTGACCTCTTCTAGATGTCGGCTCCGATGGTCTGATCCAGCTGTAGTCAAAGACTCATCGGCTCCAGCCGGAGCCGATGTAGCAGTAGACTTCGGTTTAGGGCCCGACTCAGAAGCTGGAGTCGAGGTCTTAGAAGTCTTGGAAGGTTTTCCCAGGTAGCAGATAGGGAACCTTCAGGCTTAAGCAAACCCCTTAGTATGAGTTTGTTTTTTTCCTGCAGGACTCTAGGGCTGAAGCCATGGCATACAGCACAAGAGTCCTGCAGGTGTAGAGGTCCCAGGACAAGAAGTGTGACCGCCTGTCAGAGACATTTTCTGACAGCACGAGTCACGACCTTTGAATCTGGACATTTTCAAGGAATTACACTGTCAGAATATTAATTTAAAGCTATTGAAAAGTTAGCTTATATAGATATAAACCCTTACCAAAACACATACACACACTGTAAGGGATGGAAGGGTCCGGAAAGAACTTATTAGTTCTTGAAGAAAGGGCTGAATAAGGGTAGAAAGGACAAAAATCCACTACACTAAAGGTAAAAGAAAAACTAAACTAAAGGGAGTTTAAACAGTTATTAGACTAATCTAATTAAAACTGACCTGGAGAAACAACCTCGATCGCTGTAGCAGCAAACGAGATCTGAGGTAATTCACGCTAACATTGTGGGATATAGTCGTGGAACCAACTCACCCATCCAGCAAGAATGAAGGCGAGATAGACAACTTAACATCTATCATTAACCAATTGGTTGATATGATTAGAAAAGCTCAAAGCTGGCTCTACCCATATACCCAGGTCCTTAAATGAGTTTACAGTTTCAGTGTACACTACATTAAATATTCACCTGTCAATTTATGTCTTCCAAATCTCATTATGCCAAGTTTTTGATGTATGTATCAGCATATTAATGAGATCTGACATAATACAGTCGATAGTTTTATATACAAGACTAGTAAGACTAACAGGTCTACAGTAGACCGGGATCATGGTTGAGCCACTTTTGTGTAAACAACATTATAATGGCTGTTTTCAAGGTCTTGAGAATGTAACTAGTGGAGAGGTTTGACAATTGGGCAACCTAATATGTTATCAAAGCCCATGGAAGAGGTGGTGTTAGTTTTTGAAAATGCTGATAGGACTTGTTCCATAGTAATTGTCAGGGGTGGCTGTCTGGCTGGGACTATGGAATCTGGGAAACACTTGTACCTGTAGGTGCAGTCTGTTGGCCAGCTAGGGTAACAGCTATTTTCTTTGGGCCACAGCAATTGCATTACTGTGGACCATCTTCAAACCTCAATGGGCATTAGTTCTTAAATTAGTGACATAGCTACAGAAAGACTTTTAGGTATTTTTGGTTCCCACTACTATTTCATATGCATGTTTAGCTTTCAGCTTCCTAATGGTATCCTTAACCTTTTTGCTAGTTTGCTTAAGTGTGCTGTCAAGGTGGGTAAAATGGGACATCTTATAAGCATTAAGTAATTTTTGTCTCTTGTTGTACGGTTTATTTATATGGTTTTTGGTTTTCACATTTCTCAATATCTGGAGTTGGATGGGAATGGCTTATCATACAGTGACTTAAGTAAGAGTACACATCAAATACACGAGGGTCGCTTTGGCAATGGGATCCTTCGTAGAAACAATACAGCAAAATTAATTTATATCATCAAGTAAATGATGAAGGTTTGCTTTTGAGAACTCTCTAAACACAGAAGTATCTACAGAGGCCAACTGAAAAGGTCACTGATTTATGATCTGATTTAATAAGGGAAGATGATATACATGAACGTATGTAAGAAGGGGCCATATCTATGAGGACAAAATCACGGGTATCTGGGCTACTAGTAGGTTGTTTAATTCTTTGGAAAAAGGAGTTACAATTTATAATGTCAGGATAGCAATACACATAGCAAGCCCTGGTGGTGCAGGTCAGCCAGTTTGAGGGACAGCCAAAGTCTCCCAATATAAAGGAAATGGTGCTCATAGGGAGTCCAGATAGCATGTTAATATAGCTACCATGGTCAATACGGGGAAAAGAAAGTGCTCTATAGCTAGCTGTGAAATGGTAATTAATCTTGTTTAGGGAAATTTGGACACCAGCAAGTTCAAATATGAGGTCCCAAGAATCAGTCATGAGGTAATGGTATCTTTGTCAAACACTAATATGCTCCAATGATTGCCATTAGCTCTGAAGACATGACAGGCTCTAAAGTAAGTAAAAGAGTGATTTAATTGCTCTGAAATCATAAAGGAGGAACAAAACTGCAGTAAACTACGTTCGAAAAACACAGAATAAAATAATAAGAAACGAAAAATTGGTTGGCTGTGTCAGATTTGTATATTTAAAGATGGTTGTGTAACCACATTTTTTATACACTGAGGAATGGGAAACCCGAAAGCTTTGTTTTATTTATTAAAACAGTTAACGTTTCTGTTGTTCGTTTCTTATTATTTTAATTGCTCTGAAGCCATATCTCTGTAACTGCACCTATATGAATGCATGCATTCAAGTTGCAGGAGGGCCTCGAGTTACAGCATTCAAGTTGCAGGAGGGAGCTGCGGCATTTTTTGTTGAGACTTCTGGCTCTGAGTAGAGCCATTTAATGCGTGCCAAATTAGACTTTACTGGGTTGAAATGTCCAGCAGATGGACACTGCCTAAAAGGGTATTAAGGGGGCAACTAACATTTATCCAGAATGTGAAAGCCATTGCAAGAGAGGTGTGGACCATCCCTGGCAAAGCAGGAAGGTTTGTCAGTCTTGTTGTTCCATGCTGACAAATACAGGATTCTCTTAAAATGACACCAGCCACATAGCCAATTAATGGATCTTCTACAATAAAATAAATGACAGCATCCAACATTCATGGATAAAAGAGTGCTTAAAAATTTATAAGATACACCTTAACACTATCTGATTACATTACAGCGATCATGAAACTGCAAACTGGGAGCCATTATTGAATCCCAAATTATGTGGATATTCTACAAAAAGGGCCTTACAGAAAACAGATGCTTGTGGTGCAGCTCCAATGGCTCCAAGCTCAATGCCAAGAAATGTACTATCCCCCCTTTGGGAAAAACATGGACAGTGGTCTCACCTTCGATAACCACATCGGCCACAACAGTCAAATCCTTCTATTCTATGTAGCACACCTCATCACGCTTTTTTTCATTTCAAAAAAGGAGGTCATGTCCACCATTATAGAATACAACGCCCATTTGGTATGTACCTCTCAAGACATCTGCAACAACTGGAAGGCCCTCAGAAATACCTCACTAAAAAGAATCACAGGCTAAAAGCAGATGCCCTACCCTGTTTAAAAAAAAAAAAAAAACTCAGTATCTCTATACTCTGTCGTGAAAGGTGATGTCTGTACATACATACAACATACAACCATGTCAAACCCAGACATGCTACACTACACATAAAAGAAATCCCTCAGAGCTACCTCCAGGGATCTCATCCTCATAAACACAACAAACAAAAACATGTTGGAGGATAGGGACCTGACCCAGAGACTCCCAGACTCTGGATACATGTGACTTGCCCATACAAGCAGAGTGCCTCTTTGGACCTCTTCAAGGAACCTTGGCGATTGGATGGGAGAAAGGAGAACCAAGTCCAGGGATCCAGACAGGGGTCCACTAGACAGGGGGGAAAGAAAAGAATAAATAATGTGGGAAGAAATAGCCATGTAATATGGCTAGCTAGGGCTTGTTATGAGTTAGCTGATCATGAAACTGCGGCAAACCACTTTGTAGTTAAGTCATGATAAAGGACAAATTATCATTCCGGGGATAAAAATTCAAAGAGGATGTTCTAGGGTGCCTCTGTCACTGCTGTTATTCTGCCTTGCCCTTTACCGATTAAGCTGTCTACTTAACAGCTTAGGCCATGGCTATAATTTGGCTCCTAGAAAACAACAAAGTAAAGAGTTATCTTCTTTTTCTGGATGATTTAAAACTGTAAATTTAATCAGATGAGGAACTGAAAGCACAACTGCAAGTGGTCAAAACTTTCTCAGATGATACAAAAATGTCATTTGGTCTTCATAAATGTGCAGAAGCAACCTTTACAGCAGGAAATTTGCAGCACCAAGAAAATATCAGTCTGGGACAGGAATATGATGTAAAAAAACTTGAGCAAGAGGGAGTGTATAAATATTTGGGAACTGATGAAGGATCGACAATAAAACATGAACACGTGAATAAAACTTAGTAAGGAATATTTTAGAAGAGTAAAATTAATACTGAAAACAGCACTGACATCTAAGAACAAAGTCCAAGCTATAAACCAATTTGTTCTTCCTGTTCTAACTTACTGTTCTGAGGTGACTGACTGGCCCAAAAAGGTACTGGATCAGTTGGACAGGAAAACAAGAAAACCTCTTCATGCTTATTAAATAATTTATAAAAAAATAGCGCATACCAAGAATATATATTCCCTGTTCTAAAGGAGGTATGGGCCTCCTCAAAACTGATTACATGTATAGATCTGCAATCAAAAGGATTGCATATATATCTACTGACCTCACAAGTCCCAAACATACCGAACGTTTTAAAACATGAGGAGAATAACTCTAAGATGACTTTCCTGTTTAGTTTAGCAGAATAATACCTATGTCAAGTGGGAATGGAAATCAAACCAGAAGTAGATAGAAATCAGGCAGCAACTGAATATGCCAAAAAAGAAAGAATATAAAGTGAAGGATCAGATAAGAAGGCAAGAAATGTGGAAAATGCATAAATATAGTTGGAAGTACAGAAAACTCTTGGAATGACCTCATGTCAATCAAGATCAAACTCAACAATGGTTAACAAGAGGTGAATTTAAACCAAAAGATGAAAGGTTAATATTGCCAGCCCAGGATAGCGGACTACATAAACGTTGGTTTACAAAGTCCATTAAACATGTGGGAGAAACAGACAAATGCAGGTTTTGTAAAACAGAATTGAAAACAGTCACACATCTTGTTGCTGGGTGTGATACACTAATGGCAGAAGGACTGTATACAAAACGGCATAATAATGTGGCAAGACTGTTACACTGGGGATTGTGCAAACATTATAATATTAAAGCAGCTGAGAACCACTGGAAACATGAGCCTCAAAGCATTAAAGAAAATGATGATGTTTTTATCACATGGGATCACCCATTACCAACAGTCCAAAAAACATGAGCTTCAAAGCATTAAAGAAAATGATGATGTTTTTATCACATGGGATCAACCATTACCAACAGTCCAAAAAAACAGATGCAAGAAAACCAGATATAGTTACTAAGTTCAGGAAACCCCATGATTTCAGTGTCTTACACACAGAGAGATACAAAGTCATGCAGGCAGAGACGAGGCTAGTGTGGAAGAAGGATACCCAAACAGTTGCAATAGTAACAGGAGCAATGGGTCTTATAAAAAATAATTTATAATTGTACTTGGATATGTTACCAATACATATAACTGTATGAATTAAAGGAGGATTCAGTTCTGAGCAAACTGCAGGTGCTGCGAAGAGCACTTCTGACCAACACAGACTGAAACAATACTAATTTCATGAGCTTTATCATACTTTGACTTAGGAATTGGGTTCATTCTCCACATGGTATTAGAAACCCAAAAGACTTGGAGAAATTAAATGGAACCCATTATTGAAGCCAATTATCTTGTCTTTGAATCATGGCATCATTCTAGATGATGGCAAAATACCACTCAAGACCAGTGTCTTTCCTGCCTTGGACACATACATAGCAAGCTCAATCACATCATTCCACAAGTCCTCGTGATAGAGGGCCTAAGGTAATTCACCCTCATGTGGGCTACTACCTGGTCATAACCACACCGGTCAGGATGACGGTGGTGTAAAATGGGAATACATATAAACACAGGGCTCTTCAGGCAGAAAATGATTGCAATGAAAACAAGAAAAACAGTTGACCACTGATATGTGCAGGACATACAAAATTACAGAAGCGATTCTTAGGGACATCAGAGCTACAAAATGGGTACAAAGGCAAATACCGCCCTACAAAAAGCATGCAAAGCTGCAGATACTGCCCAATGAAGAAGTGACACACACACACACACCACACAAAAACAAGTATACAAACATGGAACATGACAGCAAGGTACATCAGATGCCAAGGCATGGCATGGTCAGGAAGGCAAATTTTCACCCTCTTCTAAACAACTGCATGTAAGAATCAAATGTCACCATAACTTTGGATCATAACAAAAGCATTCATACTATTAACCAATCACCACTTTTGTTCTGTTCTGTAGTTAGGAATGAAGTTACAATATCCAATGAAGTGCACACATAAATGAACTGCAAAAAAAAACCTACCCGAATCATTCTGTCTGAGCGATGGCGCCTACGTATCCTGTTCAAGCCCTCCACAAAACGGATGAAACCATCTAAAAGCTGCCATTCCTCCTCATCAGAGCGTGTCATCTCTCCATAGATGTCACATCGAGTTTCACCCTCCATGATGCGCTTGGTGGCACCTGTGTTGGCAGGCAACAACAAGAATCGCGTCCTCCAAAACTTGAGGGATTCAATCAGGCTAGGAGTGGGGACAAAAAAGACCAATAAGTTACAAAGGAAAAAGGACACAGCGAGAGTGACAAACAGAAAAGTTATGACTTAAGTCTTGGATACAATACTATTTTTTTTCTGAATGAGATGCTTTGCCTTCAGCCACTAATTATGTAGACCATTAATGGTCACATACACTACCACATTGTGAAGAAAAACTAACAGTTTTATTACACACTTCATCACAACCATTGCTAACAATGTCAAGCTGCCTACAGCTGCTTCCATTCTGTGCCATCCTGTGTACCAATTACTCCAGTTTCCAGATGGCAAGCAGTTTACGTGAGGGGGCCCTTCTTGGTCATCTAATGCTACACTAAGAACAGCCAATAAGAAGGGGAGTGCTGGAAGCCATCTTGTTTGGTATGCCTGGCAGTCCGATGATGTCATCTGCAGGCAAAGATCACTGTTAACCTCAGTGGGTGGTACTACAGAAGCTACAATAACACCCCCCCCCCCCCACAATATGGCTAAAGTAGTGCTGCAACTTTTTTATTTATTTACTGGGATTGGATTACCAGGAAAGTCCAAATGACTAGGAGCCCATTTTCAGCAGAGGCTCAGGGAGAAAAACTCCAAAGCATTGTAAAAACATTTTAAGAACAATAATTTTACAATTCTCAAAAATAAAAAAAAAACTACAGTTTAAACAATTATACCAAATTAGACATACAGTGAACGTATATGACAATGATTTAACATTTAGGGAGATTTTAGTCAGTTTATATAGAAATTAAAGAAAAGTTTGTGTAACATAAAAAGGAATTGCAATATGAAGTGAGATTAATGAAGGCTTATGGTACATTTAGAGAGAAAACCAGGGGGGAGAAATTGATAGAAGTAAGGAAGTGAGAGAAGAAGGGAGAAGTAAGACGGTGTAAGGTATGAAGAGGTACTTGTTCACATTTTGAGATATAATTTATCCTGGAGCTGAGCAAGAACAGAGCCAGATTTCGGCTAGGGAGTCTTTCAGAATGGTTTTAAAGGACCTTTGGGAGAGTAGTGATCTGATGGATACAAGAGTCTTAGCAACATGGTACGAGTACAGACAATACCCAGCAGATCTGATGGGTTTGTAGGCAGGAGTTTTTAGTCACTGGATCATAATGACTCGACTCTGAACATAGTTGTGTAGATAGTTATTTAGTGCTGGACAAGCAAATGGAGGCTGGATAATTTTATAGGTGGTAAGAAGATGCATGTATGTTTTGTTAGAACTACGCCATTAACAATTTAGGCTTTTAGTGCTATACAGTGGTGGGTTCTGAAAGGGGTATTTGCTGAAACTTTAGCCGCTCTATTATAGCACTGACTTTGTGAGACTTGCAGGTTAGCAGATATGGAAGCTCCATAAAGTAGTGATGGGAAGAGGTAAGTAGTGAAAAGTGTAGCTTCAGTTGGGCTGGTGAGTTTTTTTATACAATTTTGTATATGCAGTCAAATTAAGATGATCATCCACTATGAGAAGGGACTTCAATGGCTGTATTAAAAGACAGGAGTTTAAATTTTGTTTTTTTCATGAGAGAACTTCTTGCAGGGAAAATAAGTAGTTTGTTTTTTTGGAGGGGGAGCGGGGGTTGACCTTGAGTTGCGAGTTGCAAAGCTATGTTTCAATGGGTGTTAAAGCTTTCTCAGTAATTTTTTGGAGATGTGCCAGGATGTCAGACATACACAAGAGTGTGGAGTCACCTGCGTAAAGCATTAGGGAGGCGTGTTGTGCAGCTGTGTAGATGGTGTTGGTGGGAACGTTAAAGAGGACAGGACCAAGGATAGAGTCTTGCAGTACACAGATGGTGACTGGGAGGTATGAAGAGAGGGTGGAGTGCCATCTAACTAATACCTATTGTACAGGCAGCTTTAGAACCATAGAAGGGTGGCATGAAAGAGACCTAATGACGTCATTTAAAGTAGAAGTTTGTTACAACAAACTGTGTTGAAGGCTTTAGACAAGTCTAGAAATAAAGAAGAGACTAGTTTGCTAATATCTATAGCTTTACTGACAGTATCTATACTGTGGGAGAGACGGAAGCCATGTTGTAGCGACAGAAGCCATGTTGTGCTGGGGATAGGAGTTCTTCCTGCAGGAGCTGGATTAGCAATTGGTTTTGAATACACTTTTCATTATTTTGGAGAGGGGGGATAAGATTGCTAAAGGTCTAACAGTAGAAAAGTCTACTGAATTTCCTGATTTGTGTAGAGGGATAATGTGTGATTTTTTTTCTAGACAGGAAACGTGGAATTTTTGGACTAACCCAATTAGCAGGACTGAGACAGAAAAGCCAATGCTATTGACTGCTATTTTAAGGTATTCACATGGAAGGTCATCAGCAGCACTAGAACATGTTTTGAGTTAAAGATTAGTTTTATACAGTATGTGGGCACAGGTTTGAAGGTGAAGTGGATGTGCTGACATGTGGCTGTTGGAAAGAGCTGGGATAAGATGTTGGGGAATCCTTGGTTAGGGATACTATCTATGGAGTAAGAGTTGAATTTTATTGTAATTTCGAGTGGTGAGTTATTGCGATATGTGGTTAGGGTTGAATTTTTGGCTGAGATGCAAGATTTCCTGAATAGATTACCAGAATTTCTTTTGGGTTGTGTTTTCTATTGTTCTGAAAGTTGTTATAGCATAATTTTTGTCTATTTATTTGCTTTATAGTACAGTTGTGGAGCATTCCAAAGTTTGAGACATTGTGGTGTTTTATATTTTTTGCTATTCTTTCTGTGCTTTTTCTCTATCCTGCATTAGCACTGTACACTTTTTGGATAGTTAAATTGCATTATTTGTTTTTGGTCTCTTCCTTCTAGGAGGTGTAAGGATATTTAGGAAAGTGGTACTGAAATCATTTACGGCATTGTCTATGGGGAGGATGTTTAGAATGTTTCAGCTAACAGATGACAGGGTTGTAATGAATATTTCTGGGGTTATACTTGGACAGGTCGGATGCTGTTTTACAAACATGTTGTTTAAGTGGATGTGTGAGATTTCTGGTTGTACAGACTGGGAGATGATCACTGAGAGAGTCTGACATTGTATCTGAGGTGGTGAATTTGCTAGATTCATACTAGGATCCAGTCTAATAAGGAATTTAATGTCTTGCTGCAATGTGAGAGGCTGTTAATTAGATGTGTGAAACTGTACAAGTTCATGGTGCATGTAAGGGAGATAGAGTTTATGTCCAGTCAATCAATACTGACAATCACCTAGTAGTATTTTTTCTTATGGAATTGTTATGGACATATAACGTAGGATAGCTTCCAGTGTAGCTGTATTGTTGCCAGGAGGGATGCAAAGGACAGTAACAAATATTTGTTTATTTTTAGGAAATTATGAAGAAGCTCTGCTGAACTGAATTTTTGTATTGGTTTGCTGTAGGGGGGAAAGTGGTAGTTGTTGCGAAACATTAAAAGAATGCCACCACCTTTTAATGTTATATGGTCATCATGGGTGATATTATAGCCAGGGGATAATTCTGGAGTAATTTATGTTGCCTTTAAGCCAAGTTTCAGTTACAGTACGAATATCAGGCTTGTGTTGAGTAATTTGGGGATGTAGTTCAGTAGTTTTATTTCCTATGCTTCTAATATTTATGGTGGCAACAATTAGATTACTGGGATTGTGGGGTTAGTGGTGTGTGTGTGGAAGAGAATTGTCTTCATGTTGGTTGTGATAGATGAGGCCAGGATTACGGTAAAGGTCTCCTAGAAAGATTTTAGTACATTAGAGTATTACGGATTCTTGTTTCTTGGTGAGTCCTTTGCAATCAATTTTATTTTGATTTGAGTTGAAATGGAGTTAATCAGTCTGTACTTGGGACAAAGGTGAGACGCAACATTAAACAGGATTGTTGCGATGTGTGGAAGTTAGGGAGGAAGTATAGCTAGGCGGTTGGGACAGGGAGAGGTACGAGAGACTCCTCAGTAGGAGGAGATGAAAAAGGATAAGCTGTGGAGCAGCATGACTAAGTAAAGGGATCTGTGTTTTACCGATGGCAGGTATTGGGAGAAGTAAGAAACTGCAATACTACTTATGAAGGCAAATGTACTGTCAAACATTTTAAAAGAAGGAACATTCAGTAGAAATGTATTAGATGAATGTATTACTCACTGGTTCACTTAATCCAAATGAGCATTGTGTTGTAAAGAGATAAGTACGCATCATGGAGGAGCATATAACACACACACACACAATCATAGCATAAACACAGAAACACACCACTACTGCAGTATATACAGCACACTGTCATCCAGTGGGAAGCAGAATGTAAAAGAATGTCACTTACTGGCAGATCTTGATGTAGACGAGGCTCTGATAGAATAACAGGATTAATAAGGAGGATATATGAAGGATCACAGACGAGAAATAAAGTGGGAGGTTTCCTTCCTGACAAGTTGTGTTTGAATAGTGGAATCAGACAAGCAGGTCATCTTTCCCATTTATCTGCATTACATTTAGAGGCACCAGCAAAGAAAATAAGGAACTCACAAATTCAAGGATATACCTGGTATGGTACTCAGAAACAAGTTAGTCTTATTTGCAGAGAGGATCTCATTCTGTACTTAATAAATCCAGAAAATGACATTTCAGTGTTGGTGAACATTTTGAGACAGTTTCAGGCCTTTTCTGGATATACAGTCACTCAATAAGGTTAAAAAAAACTTTATAAAGATGAACCACATACCCATTAAAATGGTTCACGATAAGATAAAGTATTTAGTTTTATGGATTAAAAAATATATTGTGTTATAGTAGCTAAGGGTATATGGGAATATATATGGACTAAATAAAATAATATAAGACTGAGAAACTGGAAGCTCTTGATTATGCATACAGATAGTAAGATACAGTCATTCAAACTGTTTTAGTCCCTTTCATTTTTTATATAGAGGTCAGGCATATTATCAACCAGAGGACAAGCTGTGGACAGAAATGAATAAATAGTTGGACAAATTTATTTGGGAAGAGAAGAGGCCAAAAATTAAGTGGGATAAGCTGATTCTCTCTACAGAGCAAAGTGGTTTGCAAATGGATACTTTAGAGCTCATAAAGGCTTATTTATATACATACTACAAACTGAAGGTTATAAATCAAAAGAGAAGGGATGTTCATGATGACGAAACGGGGAAGGGGTCAAGAAATAATGAAGAATAGGATTTTGGATGTAGATCTTTAAGCAGAATAATAACTATACAGAATATTATATTCATAAAGTAACAGAAAGCACTCAGAGAACTAAGCCAACATGGGAATGAAGAAAGATTCTACCAATAGGTTGATTGGAAGCAGAAGTATAGAATTTTGCAGATATGGCCTTACACAGTTTAATGTTCTGGCTGCTAAAAAGCACTTACAAGAAAAAGGAAATCAACATCTAAACCAAACAAAACTGAAGTGCTGAATATTGTAAACAAAATAAAAGAAATTGAGGCAAGATCCTTAGAAAAAGGGCACAGCAAATTAGACAAAAGCGCATGGAATCTGTGGGAACAATAAATGCATAATAATGTTTAGATGGAGGACTTGTGTTTAAGGGAAGGAAGGAACTGAGCTATTTATGTAATCATGGAGTAAATGGTAATTGTTAAAAGAGAAATTTGCATAGTACATTAAATAAAATGGTCTGTCTTTTGTTTTCTTTTATTTTATATTAATATATGTGTACCTGTCTCGCTGTTTTAGTTATCATTTAATAAAGATGTTTATATATATATATATATATATATATATATAAGCTTGCCTCGTCATAATAAACTGATCTACAAAGAATGGGGTTACGCTGTCTTGCCCAGACTAATGTTAATACTTTCCAGCTGATGTAAAGAATGGACATGGAATGGTAGGATGCTACAAGATGAATCCTTATCAGGCTTGAACAGCACTGCAATTACGGCTGCCTTCCAAGGCACTGGGGAAGGAGATGAGAAAGGGGAGAGATGACTGGTGCAAATGCAGGGAAAGGACTGGGGAGGAGTCTCTACACCTTGTATATCATCAAGGGGATGCCACCAGGACTAGCCTCCTTTTCACGCTTTAAATTTGGCATACATGGGCATAATTTTCCTTGGCTGGCAGGTGCTTGGATGACAAGATAGGTAATCCTGCCCCATGCAAAAAGTCCCAACAACCTTGCAGTACAGCCAGACAAGGGATCCTTAAAGAAACGGATAACCCCCTTTAGGACCTGTACTTCCGCTACCCATCACCAATAACTTAAACGTTTGGAGGGTAAAAGCATATCATCAGTCTCAGCCATTTATCTTTCACACTGATTTCAAGATCCAGAAATTCTTGAGCAATCACAGATTTCATGTGGGAGCTATGTTTCACCTTCAAACTTGGAAAATATACCAAAAGTTCACCAATGGTTTTATGCTAAGTATTTCAGGTCCTCCTAATGCCAGGTGCCCTGCAGTTAATTTTGACACTCAACATTTAAAAGAATCACAAACAATGAGAAGGCATACTAGCATGAGATTTTTGCTACAGTGCAAGAAATATCCCTGTACATCAGGATACCAACCTTTAGGGTCTCCACAAAATCAACATTCAGAGGCCCTAAAACAGAAAATGACAACCCTCCCTTCTTTCCTTCAGCAAAGGATGAGGGCTCCGGGCCTTGCACTCAGATCTATCAAACTGATGCGTTTTGCTTTAGAAAGATGCATTTCCTGTAATGCTACAGTATCTGTGTGAAAAATCTAAGATGCTATGACATCCTGGTTTACTTTGTAGTGTTGCAGACTTATTACTACGCCAAGAAACCAAGGTAAATTAGGAATTTTCACATACTGATGGCACTGACATAATCCACAGTTCTGTAGTACCATGAAAACAACCCAAAACCTATCACATCTTGTCTGACTGAAACAACAAATCTATTCAAATCCATCAGAAAACACATACACACACATGCACGGGCATAGACAGATGGACACACAGACAGTCACAGACAGGGTACACACACAAACACACAGAAACAATTTACAAAATTATCTATCCTAACGCTCACTAGCTACCTACCAATATGCCAGGATACCCTGTTAAGTACAGAGAAGGGGGGAGTGCAAAAACAAAACTCCGACCACAAGCATAAATACAGCCATGTCAATACCCACCTTCCTATTATTGCACTAATATTGTCACCTCATCCCAACCCCTCTACCTAGACCGTAAAGGGTACCTGCACACAAGAAATAGTCCAAAATTGATGAATTGTGCCAATCCCATTGACAGCCTTTAGTGACCCTTTCCTACTGGTGCAGATACTAACTGTTGTCCAAGACTCACGACTCCTTAAGCCCATTAAATCCTTCCCTCGAAACTTCAAACTGGTTATTCTGCCTTTAATTATCTAAAGGAGAACATTCTGCTGGACAGGGGAAACAGGTGCTGACTTTGTGGGAACATAGGCAAAATTCTTGGCTAGGCTTATAAGGGCCACTGGGCCAATAGCCTAGTATCATCCTATGAACCTATGGAAGAAAACAGTCCACAGTATATAACCCACAGCAATCATAAAAAAAAGTAGAAAGAAAGGACTTAATTACCATATCCATGAAGTGTTTGCTGAACAAAGACCAAAACTGTATAAAAAACTACTTAAACTAACTGCATAAGTTAACCCAGACAAGGTTTATTCATGTCAGTGAAAAAGCTGGGAATTTTTGTAAAGCAGCTTACAACCACAGAATATGGGGGCTTGTCCCCTCACAGCCTTCTTATGTAATATAACAACCCATGAGGCCTCACCAATTAGGGAAGGGGAAAGCCATTTGACAACATGAGTTTCTTCATAAAATGGATGGCTTCCCAAACACTCATGAAACAAGGAAAGAGCAGAACACTCACAATTGGAAAGAACTCACTGCTACGCTGTACCAATAAAAAAAGAAAAAAAAAAAATCACAAAGCAGGCTCATTCAGAACTTAATCAGAAAGACCCTAGCAAAACAAAGAAACCCTTGTAAAATCATCTGCAAACATCTTTTGAACAAGAGATCATGAGAGACTAACAATTTACATCTGATATGATCTCACTTTTTTTTAAATCATATTTATGTCATTAGGCTTACTTGCATAGTTCTATGATCCTGAGATCAAGTGAAGTTTGCAAATATTTTACACAAATTTGTCTTACGGTATGGTATAAATTATTTCTTTGGGCTTTGGTGGGCTGTTTTGTCTGTTCTGTAAAATAAAGAGGTTACAGAGTTCCACGACAGATTTACCTTTTATTAAACAAAAAAAAGTAAGCGCTTTCGCGATATACCCAGATCGCTTCTTCAGACTGAATTACAATGTCAGACTATCTAACCAAGCATTTTAAAGATTTAACTATTAGCACATTGCAGTTAATTAGTCACAATTACCTAATTAAAGGTATATAAATAATTAACATAAAAATTCCTTTCAGTAAAAGTTTTAAAAAAACACTTCTTATTTAGCCATTAGCATTACATTGTATTAGGTTCTATCTTAATCTTGTACATATAAAAAACAAAATATATCATACATATATAAAAATATATATATATAAAAATTATATAACAATCGATACATGTTTATGAAAAATTAATAAGGCATGCCTATAAAGTGCATGTACATTCATATTGTTATAATAAACATCCTAGCAAAGTCTTGACCATCTTGACAGACAAAAATTTAATTATTTAGCGTATACTTGAATTCAACTTGGAGAAATACAGACCTGGGGCAATGGCAACGTACTGCATAATAAAGCATGGATATATTTAAATAAATTCATACAAAGGCATCAACATCTGTTTAATGCTTCAGATGTCGAGCTTTTAGGAAGGGTTTGTGATACTGCATCATTTATACCGGGATGTTTATTAACATTCAGTTTTATTATCCACTTTTGTTCAGATTCTTCCGTTCTATTTTTTTATATCACCTCCTCTTAAGCCCTCCTTAACTACATCAAGCACAAAAAATGTAAAGTTATGATCTTTGCCTTCTTTTTGAATATATTTGGCTAGAGCATTAGTCTCTTTACCTGTAGCAATGTCTCTAGTATGTTCTAAAATTCGTTCTTTTAACATCCTATTTGTTTTACCTATATAATATGCTTTACATATCTGACAAAAACTGAAGCATACTATATTATTAGTGCTACAATCTGCATATATATTTGCTTCTATTCTGAATTTATTGACTGGATGAAAAAAAGTAGTACAAGAAAAAATGTATCTGCATGCTGTACATTTTCTACAGGGGTAAGTACCTTTCCTCTGTGATGTAACCTCATGTATTGATTTATAACATAGCTGCCTTTTTAAAGACTTTTTGTTGATGAAGGAAAAGTGTGGTACTGAGTCTATCACTGTTTCCAATTCCTTGGATGCAGTTAGAATATTCCAATTCTTTTTAAAAACATCACACAACACATTTATATCGCTGGTGAAAGTAATAGGAAAACGTAACCTCATATCATTTTGTTGTTTGTCCTTTGTCTCTTGGTTTTCTATTCCCTCTGAGAAATAAGGACAACTTTTCCTTCCTCTTTCATCCAGTGCTTTATTGACACATAAATCTATTTCAGATTCAGAATAACCTCTACTGATAAACTCACTATCACTGTTATATATTCTCATGTTCCTAATGATCTGTCCTTTTAGGACATTTCTGCTAACATGTCTGGGATGCATACTACCTTTATGCAGTAAACAATTTTTCCTTGTCGGTTTCCTATATAGACTAGTTTTCATATCCTTTAACCCAGATTTTTGAACCATAACATCCAGGAATTCAATTTGATCAAAAGAATATTTATAAGTTGTTGTTGTGTCTTTCGGCTTTTCCCGGTTAGGGGTCACCACAGCGGAACTCCGGCCCGCTAATGATTGGCAGTAGATTTTTACATACTGAGTTGCCAGCTCTGATGCACAACCTTTAACAAAGATACGCCCATTCACGCATGTCTCCACACAGAAGACGCTTTAGCTGAGAATCGAACAGGACAGTGTCTTATTGTGAGGCGACTTATAAGTAAATTTCAGAAAAGTTGTTGTAGTATGCAGATAATCTATAAAGTCTTTCAATTCAGTTTCTGACTTCCCCCCATAAAATAAAAAGGTCGTCCACGAACCGTGCATACCATAACACGTTTGCTAATACTCATGTCCTTGCAATAAACATGTGTTTTCCCATTGCACCAGAGCTAGATTGGCGTAGCTATTGGCACAAGCAGTGCCCATAGCTACGCTTATCTTTTGTAGATAATGTTCACCAAAATTAAAGACATTATTTTCCAAGACTGTTTCTAATAATCCACATATCATTCCAACTTTGTTACTGGGGAATGATTGCTTATCAATAAGTAGTTCTCAAATCCTTTCAATACCCCATTGGTTAGGAATGACTGTAAAAAGAGAATTAAAATCAAGTGTAACTAACAGAAAATCTTGATGTAATCCCTTTATTTCTATATATAATTTCTGTAAAAAGGTCTTGGTACCTTTTAAAATTGAATTACATGCATCTAAAACAGGGTGCAGGTTCTTCTCTATAAAAATAGACAATGGTTCTCTGGCCCAACCTTTACTAGAGACTATGGGTCTCATAGGGGGCACATTAAATTCTTATGAAATTGTGGTAATCCATATATAATGGGAATAGTAGGATGTTCCATTCTAAAATATTTAAAAAGTTCTTCTGAGAACATATTTGTCATCAACATGTCAAAAAGATAAAATTCAATCCTGTCTAATATTCCTTTTAAAATAGTATTATTAATCTGTACATATGTTCCATCATCAGATAGTTTTGTCTGTGACCTTATTTGGCAATCACCCCTCAGACAATGGTCCTGATTTTTTTTTTGGTTATAAGCAGAGTGTTTCAAAGCATATGTATCCACCCCAAGTATTTTGTGGTGAAACATGTCTACAGCTAATGGTGTCTGGTCCTACTGGCTTGAGTCCATTAATAAAAACTTGTATGTCATTGAGCATTCAACAGTCAATGTAGTAGAACACTTATGTCATCAAGGGTTATTTCCACATTTCTCATGATCCCTCAAATCAAGGGATATTTGCAACAAACAAGAAAGGAGAAAGTGTTGTATACGTGACTTACCTGCTCAACAACTAGTTACACTCTCAGTGAGCAACCACTGCAAAAACTTCCTGTCATATCAACATAACGTTGTGCAGATAAACTAAACCTCTGTCATAACCATAAAATGGTGAATTAACAAAAGGTTCCAGTGTCTCTACAATAAATGGGCTCAGAGGTGATTTATGGGTCTCCTACAGGTACTTCTGTACCATTAGCAAGCAGCTGACCTGCTCTCTGCCACTTAGCTCAGTCCTACTAAACACATGCATAGTTTGCCCAGAACCCTAACTCCTTTAACCACCTTTAACATTCCTATAAGAAAAGTGCAGTCCGGGTCTGAACTGTCTGCAAACAGCTACAGTCAACTTTGAACCTAACACCACTCTTAAGTATTCAACTGCGGTACCACCTTTAACATTCCTATAAGAAAAGTGCAGTCCGGGTCTGAACTGTCTGCAAACAGCTACAGTTAACTTTGAACCTAACACCACTCTTAAGTATTCAACTGCGGTACCACCTTTAACATTCCTATAAGAAAAGTGCAGTCCGGGTCTGAACTGTCTGCAAACAGCTACAGTTAACGTTGAACCTAACACCACTCTTAAGTATTCAACTGCGGTACCACCTTTAACATTCCTATAAGAAAAGTGCAGTCCGGGTCTGAACTGTCTGCAAACAGCTACAGTTAACTTTGAACCTAACACCACTCTTAAGTATTCAACTGCGGTACCACCTTTAACATTCCTATAAGAAAAGTGCAGTCCGGGTCTGAACTGTCTGCAAACAGCTACAGTTAACTTTGAGTATGTGTCTAACTGTTTGAGCCAATCTTCATTTTCCCCTGGAGAGCACTGTGCTTTGGCTGTAAGCAGCCCCCCACCACACACATCTTCCACTTTCTCTTATTCCCTTCTGTTAGCAAATAGTACCCATAACTGATCAATACTGTGTGTTTGTTTATTTAAACTATACCACAGTAGCCTACTGATACAAGGTTATCCTGGTTTTCCACCTGAGAAATTAAGACAAGACTTAGTTTCAGAGCAGTCCTTGGTCAATTGTGATTGTTCTTAACACATACTTGTCTTGCTTTGTGATTGTTTCCAGCCCTCATACAAGAACCTAACAGGGTCTCTACCGCTCCCCGCCCTGCCCCCTATTCCCTCCCGCCCCCAGTGGTCCCACCTTTATTGCACTCAAACCCCTCCCATCTTTCCAATAGCCAACCACAGCGCTAACCCAACACTACCTCCTCCATATTCCCTCTACTATCACACCTCCTCAACTGACATGTACAAGCATACCTTTCCTTTGCTCACTGCATGCACTCTCCTTGCATATCTTACATCCTACCAAAGCTCCATCATTCCCCACTCAACCACTACCACTGTACTAGTACTCACACCACCACCCATGTCTCACCCATACTCAGCTCCCTCCCACCAGCTCAAGAACCATCCCTATGCACCCCCCACATATTCTACCAACTATATTACCCAAACGTAAAGCATCCCTACAACTTAATATAGTAACCCTCTCACCATACCTATTACCCACAGAGAACAATCATAAAATTTCCCTTATAAACAAACACATTCAGAAACTGAGAAAACTAATAATCTCATGCATATCAAAACTAGCCCTAAGTGGAGACATCCACCCCAACCCTGGCCCTACCATCCCCAACCCCAATCCTCATAATCAGACTAGAAATCACAACTTCTCCCATATTACAGCCAGTAGAAAGCCAAGTGACTTCCTTCTACTAAGCCTAAATATTAGAAGTATATCCAACAAAGTCCATGAACTCCATGCCACCATAGACTTATACTCCCCAGATATAGTCGTCCTGACAGAAACCTGGCTAAAACCTCACATTACCAGTGAGCAAATACTCCCTACAGGTTACGGCATACTAAGAGTAGACCGGCTAAACAAAAAAGGAGGTGGTGTAGCTATAATATTTAAACAACATCTAAACATCCAGATCTTAAAATCATCAGCTCCACAAATAGGCAATGAAGAAATAATATATACCAACCTCAAAATTAACCGAAACAAAACCATCAACATAATTGGATGCTACTTCCCACCTGGCCAAAACATCCCTCCACTAGAAAACCTTCTCGGCTGGTCTACCCACCATCTCCCCCAAGAAACTATCATCTTAGGTGATTTTAATATTGACTGGCAATCCTGTTCTGGCAACAATCAAACCCATCATGTACACCTTCATGGCTTCACCCAACTAGTCCAGTCACCAACAAGGATAAATAAAAACTCCAGCAAGCACTCTACCCTGGATTGGATACTAGTCAGTAAGAACCCCCAGTCATATATAACAGGCTGCTTATCAGATAGCCTCAGTGATCACTCCCCAACATTCCTACTCAAAAAATACCTGTACCAAGCTAAACCTGTCGTCTATCGTCAAATAAGTAAAAAAATAAACTTTAACCCACTTACATTCATCTCATCCCTCAAAGAATGTAACTGGCATGCTCTAAAGTACCTGAGTCTAGATGACGCAGTTGAATCTTTTAATACTACCTTCCTGAACATCCTTAATTACCATGCCCCCATAAGATTTTCCAGAACCAAAGCACAACCCTCCCCATGGCTACAGAAAACTACTAAGTCAGAAATGAAAAAGAGGGATAAAGCCTGGGAGCACTGGCGCAAAACCAAAACCCCTGCAGCTAGACAGAAATTCCTAGAACTACGCAATAGAGTCAAAAAGCTAATAAAACGGGACAAATTCCAATACTACCAGTCTGCCCTAGACTCCCCACAACACAGCCTCAAACAATTCTGGTCCTCCATAAACTCCATCCTCCACCCAGGTAAAGTCAGTACCCCTCCTCCTAACATCCCTCGCTCCTCAGAAAATATTGCTACCTCATTCAACACACACTTCACCCAAACCATACTATCACTAGCTAAACAACACAACCCTCCCTCCAACCCACACCTTCAACTAGTAATCTCCCCACTGCCTTCTCTTTTCTCCTGTACCTACCTCCAACATAAAAACTCTTAACTAAACTTCAACCCACCAAATTAGCAGCAGACAACCTCCCAAGTGAATACCTACAAATCGCAGCTGATGCTCTGGCCTACCCAGTATCCATCTTGATTAACCAATCTCTGTCAGAAAGTTACGTTCCCACATTGTGGAAAGTCTCACATATAATTCCCCTCCACAAAGGCGGACCCTCTCCAGAACTAACCAATTACCGCCCCATAGCTATTCTCTCTCCACTCTCCAAAATACTAGAGAGATGCATACACTCTCAGGTCTCACACTACCTCCTTACTAACAACCTCCTTTCCAGTACTCAGCATGGTTTCCGACCAAACCATAGCACCACCACTGCCTTACTCTCCTTTACAAACACTATCCTTCAGCATAAAAACAATGGCCATCTCTCCTCTATTACTTTCCTAGACCTATCTAAAGCATTTGACATGGTCCCACACAAACAACTTATCTCTGTCCTCAATAACCTATCCTTCTCACAATCAGTCACCAACTGGTTTCAGAGTTACCTGTCTGACCGCCAACAATCCGTTGTATGGCAGAATGACATATCTCCCCAACTACCTGTCTCCATAGGGGTTCCCCAAGGATCCATCCTTGGACCCCTACTTTTCTCTCTTTACACCAATAATCTAGCCTCTGCCACCAAACATGGCACACTCATCCAATACGCAGATGACTCTACCATCATCTGCTCAGCCCAGTCCCTACCCAAACTGCAAAAGTCACACAGGAAGCCTTTTCCTCTGTTGAAACATGGTTATCCGATGCCCAATTAATACTCAACCCAAACAAAACTAAACTACTCATCTTCCAACCCACCAAACATACTCAAAACAACTCTCACTTTAACATCACAGCAAAAGACAACACCACTATATACCCAACTGAACACACCAAATTGCTAGGAGTGGAAATAGACAATAAACTAAAATTTGACATTCACATATCCATGACCATAAAAAAATCCAGAAAAAACTAGGAGCATTATACAGAAATAAACAATTTCTCACCAAAGCAGCAAAGATTTCAATAGCAAATTCCCACCTTATCTCCACCCTACTTTATGCCTCTCCAGTATATACCAACCTAAGGCAATGTGATCTAAACAAGCTAGAGACCTGCTACAACAAAATCGCAAATTCGCCACAGGGCATCCTACCGTAGTCACCACTGTCTCTCACTTGCTGAACTGGGCTGGCTTGAACTCCCTCACCTCCTTCAGTGGTATCAACTCTCACTCACCCACAAACTAGTAAACCATCCACTAAATGTCCCATCCCTCCAGAATCTACTCCAACCCTATCGCACCACCAGACCACTAAGATCCAGCAACAAAAATCACTTGCAGATCACTAAAGCCAATAACTCTGCTGGTGAAGCACTATTCTCTTGCGCCATAGCCAAATTATGGAACTCACTCCCACCCACAATTACCTCCGTACCATCATGCACCAACTTCAAAACTTTATTAAAAGCACCTAAAAACATGCTGGCTATGCCCTTGCAACTCCCACTCTAATATCATCCACCCCATCCAACTACTACCTTTCTTTCACCTCCACTAACTACCTTGATGATAGCAAGCTCAGATGCTCATAAGCCTAGTACTTATTATACAGCAGGAACTTCTCATTGTTACATTTGTTAATGCCTGTTATGTACTTCACAGATAAAGATTCTAGTTGTCTACTGATGTACTATATTCTTCATCTGTAAATATGTTGTAAGTAATTTCTGTGTTAAATTGTTAATCACTATGTAATCCAATGTAACTACTGTCTGTTTATTTTACTGTGGAGCTTTTCTCCCCGGGCCTCCGCTGAAAATGGACCCACGTCCAGTCGGACACTCCCGGTCAACAAATTTAAATAAATAAATAAATAAATAAATAAATAAACCTAGCAGTCCCATCAGACCCCAATGCCAAACCTCACTCTCTATCCCTAACCTTGAAACTCCTAGTCATTCCCTAACTATAATCACAAATCCCACACCCCAAATCTAAACTCCCTGTTGTTCCTTACACCTAAAACTCCCTTTCATCTCTTAAATCTAAAACTGTTGCCCCTAACCCTAATCCCAAACACCACTAACTAATTCTAAAACTATCAGACATTCCCACACCCTAATCACACAATCCAATACCTAAGCCTAAAGGAGTCCTCTCCAAAACTAACCCCTAAACTCCCACTTTCTCCTACTTCCCATGTCTATCACCCTTACCATGCTCAAACTCAACTATGAATTTGAGAAGCAGCCCATGTGAACTGCCTAACGCAAACTGCAGTCTGGCAGCGGCTGTGACTCAGAAAAATGAAATAGATACACAATTTGTATAAGATGCAAAGGAATCAAACACCACAGTATGTAAACAGTATCAAGCCCAGTCCAACTAGCAGGCCCATTAGAAAAGTTAACAAGATACAGCGAGAGGATGATGAATAATGCTAAATATACAAAATATAAATGAGTGCCCCATCAGCCAAGAAAACCTATGCACGGTGTAAAAATGATTATACCTATGAAACAACCTCACCAAACAATAAAACAGGTTGTCATACATCTCAGTAACATGACCCAAAGAAACCCTATGGCATCACATAGTCTGCTTTTACAAGGTTAGCACCCAGGCAGATGTTAACAACATTGTATCAGATTGGAGCCTGAAGAAAGAATAGCTAATAGTGGGTAATAACCAGGGCTACTAATGGCAAAGCAAGCCCCATCTGCAAACCAGGGTAAAGAAATTACATCCTGCAAAAATAAACGCTAAACCACAGAGGTTTCCTCACAGAGATTATGAAAACCAGTATAAACTGATAATCCCCACCCGACTACCTTTGTGACTGAACCACATGGTACCCCACATGCACTATGCGACCAGCATCAAGTAAAAAACACTTACAGTGATCCCACAGACCCCTATCCAAAAGATAACTGGGCAGTGATAACAGATGCAACTAATCAATGTACACCATAAACAAGTAACAGAGCACTGCACTGCACAGTTGGCTCTACTAATGGGTGGGGTCTGTTTTAAGTCAGTCTAATGCAGGAGAAGGTCTGTTTTAAGTCAGTATAACGCAGGAGAAGGTCTGTTTTAAGTCAGCATAATGCAGGAGAAGGTCTGTTTTAAGTCAGTGTAATGCAGGAGAAGGTCTGTTTTAAGTCAGTGTAATGCAGGAAAAGGTCTGTTTAAGTCAGCATAATGCAGGAGAAGATCTGTTTTAAGTCAGTATAATGCAGGAGAAGGTCTGTTTTAAGTCCGTGTAATGGAGGAGGTCTGTTTTGTCAGCATAATGCAGGAGAAGGTCTGTTTTAAGGCAGTGTAATGCATGAGAAGGTCTGTTTTAAGGCAGTGTAATGCAGGAGAAGGCCTGTTTTGTCAGCATAATGCAGGAGAAGGCCTGGTTTAATTCAGTATAATGCAGGAGAAGGCCTGTTTTAAGTCAATATAATGCAGGTGTAAAATCTTTAAGGTAAAGCACCATCTCTGTTCATTTGGATTATTCTTCCAATGAACTGCAGCTTCCCTTTGAAATATGCCACTTAGAGAACAGCTTCATTACCTCTGAAGGAAATATCTCTCTGCCAAAGTTTCTGAAGGGGTACTGGGGTGTGTGGGTTTTGGTACCAGACTGCAGTCAGCACATTCAGCAGCCAGGGTATTCATGAAAACTGGGTCTAATAGTGCAGGAAGCCACTTCTGCAGAAAACCAACCCTGCCCTTGCCATCCACTTCTTCCTGAATGCTGAGTTTACCAAAAATTGTTTTGGTAGGTGAGGTTCTCTAAATCCTCCAATTAGAGAAATGCAGTATTCTGCTGTAAAAGAAATTTGGCACGAGATTCAGTTTTAGCTAGTCTCCCATCAATGTCCAAACAAAGCTAGTTTTCAGGGCCCTGATCTTGGTAGATAGCTCAGGTAGGTACTTCTTACATCCAAAAAATGCAGTGCAACACATCTCTCAGTATTAGAACGTGATATTAGTAAATGTATGCTTTACCTTGATGATCATTTGACTTAAGATACCAAGATACAATGCCACTGAACCAGCACATGAAATAGTTCCATTTTTTGACCGCAATAATGAACAAGCTAATGCCACTTCAAAGATTTCAGCTACAAGGCTTTTGTATTCTCTAGGGAGAAAGAAACTTCAAACATGTATTAACATCTTTTGAACTCCTTTTAGGATAGTGAGGTTATGAAAAAAACACTTTTTTTTGTTTATAGTGATCGACTACCCACACAACAACTTTGATGAGTCAAGATTTAAAACAATGCTGGTGAACTGCAACAAAAGAAAAAAAAACAGCTGCTAGCAACTTAGGAAATACTCTCTTAAATAAGGAATAGAGTATTCAGAGATCTGAGCACCAGTATCCACAAAGCTGGGCTAGAGGCTTGTACAGCAATTAAAAGTAGGAAATGTAAGAATTGAGAGAAAGCATGTGGCTCTCCTTTGAGAATACATTAAACAATGCAAAATGATTGCCTACAGCTTCGAAGTACATTGCTAATTCTTTAAAAATGCTTTTTAGAACTGTAGTTCATATCCTTCCTTCAGTAAGCAAGAAGGCATTCAGTGCAAGTGCCACATGGGGAATCCATGTGCTCAACCTGAGAACAAAGCTGGCAATTAAATTAGTAGATTAACAAATTGGTTAAGGAGGAGGATACAGACTATTCTGTGTTTGTGTACTACCAGGTATTCACACTCTGTGCAAAGAAACAGCCTAAGAAATGTGGAGCCTTGTCCATTCATCAGTGAGGACTCTGTCAGCTTAGCCCTTAATAAAGTAATGAATGATATGGCATCTAGCCCTGATGGTTTTTATTTACTTACTTATTTGTGTATTTGTTAATTAGGGTAGAACACTGATCCAAAGGAGTCATTTTTATGCTACACAAATCACTTGGAGGTGGAAAAAAGGACAGGAGGAGTACCCAAAAAGTGTCAAGCAAACATATACTACGTAGTGCAAGAAATAAGCAAAGAAATATGATAAAAAAACTACATAATACAGCAGGCAGTGGACAGTGCTGTCACCTCATGTCAAGAGGTTCTCGTGTTCAATTCTCGGCTGTGGTACCTTGTGTGCAGAGTCTGCATGTCCTCCCCGTTTTCACATGGGTTTTCTCTGGGTGCTCCGAAGTCCTACCACATTCCAAAGGCATGCAGTATGTGGACTGGACACACTAAATTGGCCGCAGGCGTGGTGTGTGGTGTGGAAAAACAGTCATGTCAGAGCTAGCCATCCAGTATTGTGAGTCTTGGATGGATGGATGGACATAATACAGCAGGGTAGAGTCCTAACATAATAAAGTTCTGTACAACATAAATCTTCATTTGGAGTTAAATATTATATTACAACTAGAGAGAAAATGCCTTGAAAATTCCATCTGCAATTTTGTTGGTGGTCTCTTATAAATGTAAACATAATAGGTCTATGTGACAGCGACCTTTTTATGGTATTTACATTTTTCTTACTTAAAAAATATTTTAATTCTTATTAAAATACAGGAAAGGACACAGTATCACTAACTTATTTATAGACGGGTTCCCAGATTTTGGTGACCATGACAGAGAAAACGTGTTCAGTTTGCTTTAGACTGGTGAATAGCGCAAGCACATTAGGAGTCTGGATGGAGAAGGACCTTAGGTTATATGGAGGTTATTTTTCTGAAAATCTACTGGCAACATATGGGAGATATTCCACATGGATTAGTTTAATTATCATGGAACTTAGGATGCCCTCTCCACAAAGGAGGAGTGACTACAGACATTGGGAACTATCGCCCCATTAGCCTGATGAGTCTGATGTGCAAAGCTATGGAACGTATCATCATGGACCTAACAAACAAGGATATAGGGAATCTTCAAACTCTGGATCCCACACAGTTTGGTTTTGTGAAGGGTTGATCATGCCTGCCTAACTTGGTAAACTTCTTTGAGTCAGTCACCAGAGCTGTGGATAAGGGCACGGTGGTTCATACATAGATCTTGCCTAGGCCTTCGATACTATTCCCCATCAGGAATCATAGAAAAACTCAATAAGCTGGGCATCAACCCCTATATCACTAGGTGGGTTGCAAACTGGCTCACAGGTAGAACCCACAGTGTGAAAGTAGCTGACTCCAAGTCAGACTGCCGACCAGTCACGAGTGGAGTCTCACAGGGTTCGGTCCTGGATCCTCTTCTGTTTGGTATCTACTTCTCTGAAGTCCAGGCCAACACAAAGGGATTCTGGCTGACAAAGTTTGCAGACTATTGCAAGTTAGGAGCTATTATTAACTCCCCAAGTGATGATGACATCCTACAGAATGGCTGCACTGAGACCAACAACGGGTGTCAGAACCATGGCTTTAAGCTCAGTGCCAAAAAATGTGTCATCATCCCCTTTGGGAAAAACTTGGTTCTCATGAATTACCACATCGATGGTAGTCTGCTGAACACCGAAGGTGTTATAAGAGATCTGGGAACACAGGTTGACAGCAACCTCTCTTTTGACCACCACATTGCCACTGTGGTCAGAAAGTATTCTATGTGGCACATCTCATTACTAAGGGTTTTGCAACCAGGAAGAAAGAGGTCATTGTCTCCCTCTACTCTTCCCAACCTTCCAAAGCTATCAAACGTTTTATTGAGACATAAAAATGTTTAAAAAGTATTCATCAAGCACTTTCATCCCCTCGGAACTGGGAGTTCATCAGAAAGATTCTGATGAAGTCCCCGTTCCGAGGGGATGAAAGCGCTCAATGAATACTTTTTAAATATTTTTATGTCTCAATAAAACATTTGATACCTTTGGAAAGTTGTGGAGAGTCTTGGCTGCAGCACAGTGATTTTATTATTTTATTTTTGTTTTGGATGTCACTGGGGTCGTTGTTTCAACAGTTTTTCCCTCTACTCTTCCCTCATTAGGCCAGTCATTGAATACAATGCCCCAATTGGCATGTACCTCACGAAACACCTGCAACAACTGGAGAGGCTGCAAAAGTACCTTACAAAGAGGATCCTAGGCCTTAAACATTTGTCCTATATGGACAGACTTAAAAAACTCCAACTGTTCTCTGTCTCATATCGCCTACTTAGAGGCGATCTCTGCTTGACTTACAAAGCTATGTCTGACCCAGTTCGGTTAGAAATGTTACATCTAAAGAAATCCCAATCCCTCCAACCCACATGCTCCAGAGACCTCAACCTCATTACTACTACTTCTCTTTCGGCTGCTCCCGTTAGAAGTCGCCACAGCGGATCATCTGTTTCCATTTCTTCCTGTCCTCTGCATATTGCTCTGTCACACCAATCACTTGCATGTCCTCTCTCACCACATCCATAAACCTTATCTTAGGCCTTCCTTTTACCTGGTAGCTTCATCCTTAGCATATTTTTCCCAATAAACCCAGCATCCCTTCTCAGCACATGTCGAAACCAATGCAATCTCGCCTCTCTGACTTTGTCTCCAAACAGTCCAACCTGAGCTCACCCTCTAATATACTGATTCCTAATCCTGTCCATCCTTGTAACACCCAGTGCAAATCTTAACATCTTTAACTCTGCCACTTCCAGCTCTGACTCCTGCCTTTTTGTCAGTGCCACCGTATCCAACCCATAAAACATAGGTGGTCTCACTACCCTCTTGTAGACCTTCCCTTTCACTCTTACTGGTACTTGTCTGTCACAAATCACTCCACTCCTGACACACTTCTCCACCCATTCCACCCTGTCTGTACTCTCTTCTTCACCTCTCTTCCACACTCACCATTACTCTGAACTATTGATCCCAAGTATTTAAACTCATCCACCTTCGCCAACTCTACTCCCTGCATCCTCACCATTCTTCTATCCTCCCTCTCATTCACACATATATTCTGTCTTAGTCCTGCTGACCTTCATTCCTCTCCTCTCTAGAGCATGTCTCCAGCATCTCCTCAACCTGGTCCCTATTATCATTACAGATCCGCAATCAATAAAACATGCTGGAAGGACAGGTTCGTAACCCAGAGACTGCCAATGCTATGGAATAGACTTCCCATACATGTCAAGCAGAGCACTTCAGTGGCCCTCTTCAAGAGAAATCTTGATGAGTGGATGGGAAATAGAAAATTCACCCCAGGGATCACTCCAGTGGCTTTACTTGACAGAGGCACTGGGAACTAAGGTCGGGTGGCATGATGCCAGGGTAATCCTATTGACTACGCTTGTAAAGGCTCCAGGGCTCTTAGCGTAGTACACGCCTATGAACCTATGAGGGTGGTTCTTACTGGAATGGATAGCCATTTGGCTTTGGCAAGGGTGCTAAAATGGTGTCCTCTCCTGGGGGAGAGAGTTACGAACCTGCAAATGGTGTCAGAGTTGGACAGGGAGTAGTGACAGGTTCCTTTCTGATAGGAAGACAATCAGGGGGCATCCAGCTGTGGGAGTTGAATTCCCTTAGCAATAGCAATCCTGCCTTGAGGTGATAAGGGTGATTTTTTTTTTTTAGTCCAGAATAATAGTTTGTTGACTTCAGTTCTGGTGACTTGGACATGGTGTTGAAAAATAAGAATGCTATCTAATCAAATTCCTAGGTATCTGTAGAGCTGGAAGGACCATTAGATTATAGAGTTTATTTTAGTGATGGTGGTTGTCTTCCAATATCTACTGCAGTCCCGTGTGGAACTGTAGCAAGGTTCCAGCCTACAAAAATACTTTGCGACTACATCAAAGAAATTAGTAAGTTGTTCTTTAAGTTATTACATGCACTGTGCAATATGAAAATTTCAGCCATTAACATCTATACGCACAACATTATATTTGTTAGTGTTTACAGACTTGTCCCCCACTTAATAATAAAAGTCACTTCTTATACGAGCAAGGAACTTTTACAAACCTTTTCTACAACAAAAAGTCAGGGAGCACTCACACTATATAACTAACTTACAGTTTGAAACTTTAAACCTGCCCCAACCAACTCACTATAACAATGTAAATTCATGACTTTTATTAATCAATACAAGAACCTTATTATTAGTAATTATTTATTTAAAAATGTCTTTTAAAATGCACTAATAAACTAAAACTACCCTACCAATTAAACCAGTACGAACACTCGGATGAGCAGCTGCCACTTAACCATATCAAAGTTTTTTGAAATGTACAAAGGTCTACTCTAGGGTGGCCTCGGTGGTGCAGCGGTTAGCGTTGCCACCTCACAGCAAGAGGTTCTCTGGTTCGATCCTCGGCTGGGGTGCCTTCTGTGCGGAGTCTGCATGTCCTCCCTGTGGTTGCGTAGGTTTCCTCCGGGTGCTCCGGTTTCCTCCCACATCCCAAAGACATGTTGTAGGCGGATTGGAGACTCTAAATTGGCCCTAGGTGTGAGTGTGTGTGTGCCTTCTGTGGAAGGTTGGGCGCCGGCCTGGCAACTCGACACCGTAAAAATTCCACTGCTAATCATGAGCGGACAGGTGATCCGCTGTGGTGACCCCTAACCAGGAAAAGCCAAAAGAAGAAGACAACAAAAGTCTACTCCAATGGCCACAATTAAAATAAACACAATGTGAACGCTCTAAGAATAATGCGTTTTCATCAATAATGTCTCAGACTTCATCAGTAGATTACCAATTACCTAAATCTACTTAAACATTTTCTAAAAACAAAACAGTTAACAGGTTGACTTTAGACATGCCTCCACTCACTTTGTCAAACAGAACAGTCATTTCTGCACATTAACAGTATGAAAGGAATATTCTGATAAACCATTTACAGCAAAGAAGATTGTAATTTCACTTTTAATATTACTAATAAATAAAAAAACTACCCATTGGGCTACATATTCTTTGTATCAACTGCATTACTTTTCTAGAGTATTTTTCCACTTTAAAGGAAATATATTTGATTTTCCCACTAACTGATAACAGAAAGCTTATGCAACATATTCTGTGTCAAAGTTCAACCACTAATAAGTGCTCTTTCTAACAGTACAATTTAGGACTGACATTTATTTACAAGAACTATCCATTAAAACATTTTAATCACAGAAGTAGGAAACATTAATCAAATTATATAAATCTGTTTTAAATATTTTCTTTGGACTTTTGAACCAGGACATAAAAACACAAGCTCCCCCCCCCCCCACACACACACACAAACATGAATATTCTCAACAAAGTCTGATTTTAAATCCTATTCATCTCCAGTCTCACCTAAAGTGCTTATATCTCATAATTCAACAGTCGTTCTATCCTTCATCCCAGTCTCACTTGATGTGCCTGCGTCCCATAACTCAGTAGTCTTTCTATCCTTCATCGCCAGTCTCACCTGTTGCGCCTATACCCATAATTCAACAGTCTCTATCCTTCATCGCCGGTCTCACCTGATGTTCTTATGTTCCATAACTGACCAGTCTTTCTATCCTTCATCGCTAGTCCAACCCGATGTGCTTACATCCTATAACTGACCAGTCTTTCTAACCTTCATCACCAGTCTCACCTGATGCACCTACATCCCATAATTCAACACTCTCTTTATCCTTCTGCTTCACATACTCTTCAATCAAATGTGAGAGACATTTCCTAAGTTGCTGAGTAACCTTTTCTGGATCACCAAATATAATAATTTTCCACCATAAAGTGCAGTTTGAAATTCAGTTTTCTCTTTCTACACTCTCAGATTTCTTCCATGAAGTACATTCTGTTGTAAAGTCATACATCACTAACCACGCTCCACAAACACTTGACAGCCAAGCCATGCTGGCTGTTAACATCACCACAAAACTTGTGAAAACAGAAACTGGCCCAGGTTTTCCACGTTCACCTGAAATGCTGGTAATATTAAGCTTCTGGCTACTTTAATACCCAGCTTGTTTTTGGCAACCCAGTCTACCTAACTCAGGCTCTATTCACCTTCCACAAGTGCAAAGGTTGACACATTAAACCTACTTTTTCCCCTTCTTAGTTTTAATATTTTACTCTAACTGATCTAACTGATTAACTGTTACCTGCACTTTATCACAGATTTCTTCCAAATTATTTATTTATTTATTTGCATGTGTTTACCAGGAAATTCCATCTGAACATGTCCTTTTTCAGCAGAGGCCTGGGGAGAAAAACTCCACAGATTTTACATGAGTAATAAACATTCAATAATGAGGTTGATGCACAAGTAGTTAGGTGATAAGATTTGATACATTTATAGTTGGGAGCAAATTGAAGTTAAACAATGAAAGAGTAATTAACATTCAATGATTAAAGTTAGACAAAAGAGTAATAAACATTCAACATTCATTTGATACATTTATAGTTGGGAGCAAATAAAAGAGTAAATGTTGCATGACAAGTCTCACAACTTCTTACATCATCTGCAGACAGCTCACCTTGTCTTCATCAGTCGATGCTAAAGGTCAGTTCACCTTGTCTTCATCGGTCAGTGCTAAAGGTCAGCTCATCTTGGCTTCATCAGTCATTGGTAAAGGTCAGCTCACCTCGTCTTCATCAGTCAATGCTAAAGGTCAGTTCACCTGGTCTTCATCAGTCATTGGTAAAGGTCAGCTCACCTCATCTTCATCAGTCAATGATAAAGGTCAGCTCATCTGATCTTCATAAGGCAATGCCAAAGGTCTAAGGAATATATCAAATCCACTGAATTCCAAGGTTCCACATTTATCACTTACAGGCCCCTCCAGTCGTGACCACCTGTTCGGACCGTCTCACTGCAGGGGGAAGTACCTCACTGCTATTCTCCTTTGTTTCATGCGTAACAATTTCATTCTTTACTGCCAAATTGTGGATATGGCTTATCTTTTTCTCGTGACATCTTTGCTCAAAAATTTGTGCCAAAATGCCTTTTATCACTTTTCTACATTTTCAAAATTCAACTCAATGGAGCTAATGAAGCAAGCAAACACCTGCCAGCAATGCACAAGTGCGATCTAAACTGAGATAGTTTTGAAGAACTCTGTCATATTGGCTTCTACCCCATAATGTTTGCCCCACCAGTGTTTTCCATAATGCTTATAACAGAACACAATGTCGTTCATGACCCACTTAGGGAACTAGTTGACATTGGTTTTTCCTTCCTAACTGCAATAGAGAGACACAGAGCCAATCAGTCTACATGAAGTCCTTCATCCTTTATGCTTACATCAATGCCTCTGCACATCCATAAGATACAACACTCTAGTCCCTTCGCTTTATGGCTTATGATAAAACATCAGAAGATGAATGTTTTAATTCAAAGCCAATTCTGAGTCAACTTCTGGTAATAAAGGAGGGATTACTTAGAAGATTTACCCCGTCCTTATGGAAGGCCATTTTCATTTCACTGCACATCAGCGCCTGCACCTTTGAAATTCTCCTAGCAGAGGAAATGGTCATCAAGAAAAAGAGTTTTAAGGACTGAAACATAGCCACTGAAGTGATTAGTTCAAAAAAGGACTACAGTCAGTTTTTCTACAACAAATGTAAAGTTCCACAGATAAAGAACAGACCCGAGATTAAAACAGAGAACACTCTTCAAGAACTGGTAGACCGCACAGTGTGAAGGCAAAGGAATCAACAAAAGGGCAGGCTACAGGTAACAGATATGTACACCTTGATTAATGCATAACAATTCATTGTGGAGTAACTTAAATAAGTACACAAAACATTAGATTCTGCAGCAGAAACAGGCAGGATATCATTAGAATAATACCGTATAGTAAATGCAATTAGGACATGCTGGGTATGTATGAGTGTATTTGTAACACAATGTTTTGTTGTGCCATGAAATAACACACATTTACATGCTCATGGTAGAGCCATAACCTCACCTGAAATCCTCAGAGCCAGCGGAGCAGATATACTGATCCAGGTAGTTCCACTTGTATTCCTCAAGGCGCTCATGGGAAAACTCTACCCAACAGGATACAAACTCACGGTCACAATGTGGAGGACACAGACTGTAGCTGTACTGAATCTGGGCAGATTCATAAGGATACCTGAGAAAAGAAAATGAAATTCACAGCAAAAATAGCCATTAAGCATATTACCATTTCACTCTCCTCCAAAATCTGACCTTTTCTGTTCAGACTTTTATTTTTGCACTCACTCAATGGCCCCCATAAAAAGGCTATTGTGCACTGGCATGTGTGAGCTTCTCCAAATGCACTGATTCACAAAGTAACTCTCAGTAATCTAGTCCAATGACTTGTTGGGGGGGGGTACAACACATTCCAGCTCTTCCCTTCCAGGGCAGGGATGCAGTTCCTCAGCTGAATAACAAGGTCTAAGTGCAAATCAAGCAGTGGATCATGAAGGCCAGAGAACCTGAGCAGGTTTATACCTCTTTGTCAGACTCTATTCTGCACATCTAAAATAAGTCTTCACATAATAAAAACATGTGCAAAGAGACATTTTTTCCTTTCACTTAGGTTTCTACTACTAAGTAACATTGTGTGAAGTATTTTCCATTCACCTTTTAAACTTTGAGCTAAAGTGTACACTGATGTGCTTATCCATTGAATTCATATTATTCAGGAAAAAAGTTCAAACTTGTGTTCTAAAAGCATACTTTGTGACAAAGCACTGAGATAAAGAGGAAGACGGAGGTAAGACTTCTCTATAATGTTTCTTGATCAGCCAAACCAAAGGGCAAAAAGGTCACACAGACAAAACATTCAGCAAAAACTGCAATCAATACCTAGTTGTGCTACAGTCTTCACTGCCTAAAAGCCTTAAACATCATATATTTGAAGCCCTTATGGGACAGATGAAAATGACTCCTTAAAGACATACCAGTGTTTCAGCTACATGGCTTCTAAATGCCCATTATGGAATGCAAACTGAAAGGAAATTGTCAGGTACTAGGATTCCACAGGAAATGTTTTCAGCAGTTTTTGAGTAAAGGATTCGTAGCATTAATTGCTGTTCTTACTGTAAGTACCACCACAACAGGGCCCACACCTCCTGCAATTTATTTTCTTTTCCCCACCATTAGAAGCACACCTACAGCACTCCTGAGATAACAGAAAAAAACATAGCTACAGCATGCCTGAGATAACAGAACAGAACAAAGCTACAGCATGCCTGAGATAACAGAACAGAACAAAGCTACAGCACGCCTGAGATAACAGAACAGAACAAAGCTACAGCATGCCTGAGATAACAGAACAGAACAAAGCTACAGTACACCTGAGATAACAGAAAAGAATAAAGCAACAGCACACCTGAGATAATGGTAAGAAAAGAACAAAGCTACAGCACACGAGGTAACAGTTAGAAAAGAACAAATCTACAGCACACCTGAGATAATGTTAAGAAAAGAACAAAGCTACAGCACTCCTGATGTAACAATTAGAAAAGAACAAAGCTGGAGCACATCTGAGGTAATAGAAAATAAAGTAACAGCAGACCCAAGATAATGGTCAGAAAAGAAAAAGGCTAAATCACACCTGAGATAATGGTTATAAAAGAACAAAGCTACAACACACCTGAGATAACAGAAAAGGGTTGGGAGGGTGGCCTAATGGTTAAGGTGTTTGCTTTACAAACACAAGGTGCAGGGTTTGAGCCTCACAAGGGATAATGGGCTAGGTTTAAAATGTCTCGCAAGGGCAGTTAGCCTAGTACTAATCTATGAACCTAAGAACAAAGCTACAACACACTTGAAATAACAGAAAAGAAGAAAGCTACAGCATACCTGAGATAACAGTTAGAAAAGAACAGAGGAGGCGGAGCTGCTGGGAAAAGCTACAAGTAAACAGCACACTCACTGAAGCCAGCACACTGTCTTAAAGGTATGAAAAGCTGCAAGAATCCTTGCTGGTCTTTGCAAAGGTATTCTCTCTAACAGCAAATCTGGTGATTGACCTCCATGTGCAAACATGCCAGTAGCAGTCAAGTTAAGGGTCAGATAAAGTTCAACAGCTACGGTATCTTAGCACAAACTTAGTGAATAATGAGCCAGTAGTCGGCTAGCAGAACAGACTGCTGGGTAAGTATATCGACTATTGATTTGTGTTATAAACCAGTTATATAGTCATCCTCATATTTTATTGCAGTGTGTCAAAGATTTTTCTTTGAGTTTAAAAGTTTAATGCTAAACAAACAGAACAAATCTTGCATTTCTTCTGTGAGGGCTATGGCAGGTTAAGGTTTGTCTTAATTGTGGGAGGAGCTTAGTTTTGAGGAGGCCATATTAGCAAAAAACTCCAGTTCAGTTTCTTTGGACTTGCCCTCTAGAGTAGTATATGGGAATATAGCCCTGATGACAGGCCAGTTGATCTGGGATCTTAACTGGTGTCTTGGATGAGAATGGGTGTGCCCATGGCAGGGGGCGAGGGGACAGCAGGACACAACTCATCATGGACTGCATAAATCCATCAAAGGATGGACTGGGATATGAATATGTGGCTTAGCGGCAGGCATAAGGCTCACTACACCACTGATGAGTGGTAGTATTCAAGGTGAGAGTGCAGGAATGTGTACTCATGTGGGGACGGTATTACACGTGGATCAGAGATCCTTCCATTTAGTGGGTGGGGTATCCTCAACTGTCAGAACGCTGACATGGGCACAAAACACTCTCAAGTCTGCTGAAATGATAACCCCATCGAAACAGCTCTCCCTCTTGACATCTGACAGAAATCTTAGCGCATGCAGAATGCCTGAACATCTTCAGCTGGAGGGAGGCAGAACGGCTGTCAAAGTGTCGAAGTGTTTTTTAGATGGCTGCTGGGGGAGATCACTGAGAGAGTCAGAGTTGCATCTGGTTTAGACAAGCATGGTAACATCATTTTTATGTTGTCCAATTTTACTTTAGCTTTATTTTATTTAAAGACTTAATTTAAGGCACACATTTAGTCATGTGACCTGAGGTAGGACAACTGCTTGATGAAGTGGGGGAGGGGGCTGAACAATTGAATTTGTGGCTAAATTAACAAGTTCAAGGCATTCTTCAAACAGCTGCCATGTCAGCCAGTCTGACATTCACCATCTTACCTGCACTCTTCTTGCTGTACTCTTAAAACCAGTGACTTGTGGCTTTTCAGCTGCATATCCATTATACTAATTTAATCGTAATAATCCTCACTAATATTTCATTCAACCCAGATTTGGCTTCTGAATGTCTATGGGTTTTTACTTTTTAAGTCTCTATAGGTACATTCAGACGAATAAAGCCAAACCCCAGTAGCTGTAGATATGCCACATTTCAGAGTCTTTCTAACCTTATCAGTACAGCATAACCAGATTGTTTGGCTAAACTTTAAAATATATAGCTTAAAATTAATCCTAAAGGACATAAACATTTGGGTGCCTAAAAAATGCATTCAAATAATTTAGTATACCCATTTCTCTTCTGTCTAGCTATCTTCAGCTCAAGGCCTGCCTAAGCCATCCTTAGAATTCCATATTACCTTTTATCCTTCTAGACGTCCATTTTCTAAACCACCTGGCCTTCCGAGGGTCCTGATTGTAGCAAATTAAGCAAAAAAACAACCAACATTTGTATCCAGAAGTACTACCAGTTATGGGAAAAGAAGCTGCCATTAAAAAGAAATTATTAGTAGGGCATATAAAATATTGCATGACAACTATAAGAATCAATCAGAGGAGGTTAGAAAGGATTGCGAAGACAGACTGGATAAGCAATTCACAAAGAAACAATGGGGCTATATATATGGCTTCCAAATATGCAGTAGAGCCTAGAAGATTTAGGATTATTGCTTGAAGTGTTTGCATAGGTATTTTTATACCCCAAGCAGACTTCAAAGAAGTTCTCCTCAGGTAGACTGCAAATGTTGGAGGTGTGATAGGGAAGAAAGAGGTAATTGGAAACATATTTTCTTGGAGTGCGATGAGTTGGTGGACTTAGGATTCCCTGCGGGATGCACTGTTGGGAGATTTTGGGTGGGCAGACTGGTGTGACTTAGGAGATGATTTTTCTGAGCTATGATACAGAATCAGACTTGCCTAGACATGATAAGGCCTTGCTGTGTCTAATTATGGTGTCTGCCAAAAAAGCAATTACTAGAAAATGGAAATCAAAATTTAAAACAACTATACTAGAAGTAGTGACTACAGTAACAGAGATAAAAACAACTAGACTTGAGATATTTAGAAAAGGGTATGAACAAACTACATAGGGGAAAATGGGAATTGTGGGAACAATACATACAGGGGAGGGATGAGGTTTAAAAGAAGGCAGGACTTAAAATGAGCTGTGTAATGTTTGACTGAAAATGATTGGGTAGATAAGTGATGTATAATGTCTGCAACTGGGAGTGTCAGTATGGTTTGTGATGTGAAATGCTTGCAACTAGGATTGTGTCGGCGTGGTTTGTTTTCATTTATATAGCTGTATGACTGCCTATGTCGCAAGTGATAGTTTGATAAAGATGCCTCTTGTTTAATAGAAAAAAAATTTAATAATTTATGTAATGTAGCTTAGGATATATGGCAATATATGTGAAGTATAATGTTTGCAAACATGAACTTGTTAATGCAGTTTGATTACTTTTATATAAATGTAAATCTGCCTATGTCACAAGTGATAAATCACGTTAAATCCTAATAAAACCAAACTGGTGCTTTTCTCCCCCACTCACAGGTCTGCCCCTATAACATTTACATTAAAATCCAACAACGGCACCATTATTTCCACAGATTCCACAACCAAATTGTTAGGCGTTATAATAGATAATAACCTTAAGTTTGATCTGCATATCAATAAAACTATTAAAACAGTTAATAAAAACTTGGCTCACTATATAGGATCAAACCCTTCCTAATGCTATTAGCCAGAACAGTAACTGCTCAGACATATCTACTCTCCACCCTCCTCTAGCCGTCCCCTCTATTTACAAACCTCAGCAAAACTGACCTTAATAAACTTTCTAGCAGCTAAAATCACATTACTAGATTTGCTACCGATGCAGCCTGCAGAACTCATCACTGTCATAACCTAAATCTACTAGGATGGCTTGAACTGCCTAACCTACTTCAGGTTAACCAACTAATAGTTGCACACAAGATCCTGTACCAACCAGATAAAACACTCGTACTTACAAAAACTCATAACCGCCGACAGTAACCTTAGCGCACTTCATCTGAAAAACTACTAGTTCAAACTCTCAAATCCAACCACACAGCCAGTAAATTTCTATTTGCTAACTCCGTTGGCCAAACTTGGAATTCTCTTCCTGCTAATCTTATATCTGAACTCTCTCTACCTCAATAAATAAGCACTAAAGGTGTTTATAAAGAGAGAGAGAGAGAGAGAGAGAGAGAGAGAGAGAGGAGTACTGCCAGGTATGACCAGGCTAGCTCGGAAATATAATACTCTCCAGCATGTCCTGGTACTGTTCTACTGCCTCCTCCAAGTGGGATGAGCCTGGTGTGATAAGGTGGCATCTTTCCTAGGTGCCTAAACCATGTAAACTAACTCCTCTCGATCTGGAGGAGCAGCGGCTCGACCCAAAGACACTCCTAGATTGCAAAGCTCTTTACTCTCTTCTGGACAGAGAGCCCAGCAACCCTGCACTGAGTCCTAATTCTGTTGCTTGTATCTACAATCTCACACTTAATAAGGTTTGGTACACAGAGTGAATGCTAATCTAACAGCTTCTTCTTATTACATGGATCCTTCTTCAGCACCCCGGTCTGTTACAATAACTGCAATACTTCTACTGCAGTACCTATCTGATGTTCTCTCTCTCCCAATCCCCTCTACCCTCATTTGGGAACAAGACCAAAGAGGCAAACTACTGCCAAACAGCAAGCCAGTCTCTTCCAGGAAGGAACCATGACCTTGGATACTGAGATGTTAGCACTCATCCTATCCACCTTACAGTCAGTGTTGAAGAGCTCTACTGTGAGCTACAGACTGCTGTCAATTGAGGCCAAGAGGACAGCATCATCTGTAAACAGAAGTGAGCTAACCCTCACATTCTTAATATGGACACTCTCCAAACCTGGGCTGTGCCTTGATATCCTTCCATGAAAATCACAAACAGGAAGGGAAATAAGACATCCTTGTCACGAGTCCTACAAACACCTTGAACATATTCGATTTAATGCTGAGACTATGTATACAACTCTTGCACATCAAATACCCGGGCCAAATGGCACTTAGCAGTGGACCCAGGACCCCATGCTCTTCTAGCATCTTCCATTCTTGGGTACACTGTTGTACACCGTCTTAAACGTGCGCACGCGCACGCACGCACACACACACACACACACACACACACACACATGTGCATGCACACATGTAACTGAAAAACTTGCGTGACCCCTTCATTATCCATCCGAGGACAAAATGTTTATCCACAATTCCATAACCAAGACAGAATCTGCCCTGCTCCTCCTGAATCAAAGGCTCAACTACTGGACAAAGTCTCCCTTCCAGCACCCTAACTGCAGCCTTCCTGGCCTGTCAATACCAATCAGTTAGACCTAGAGACCCCTAACAGCACTGCAAGGAGGACTCCCTTTCTTAAACCTGACAGCTTCCTTCACCACTGGTGTCCATGAGTAAGTCCAAAGAGTTGCTGATATGACAACTATCACCTTACAACAGTAGCCCCTTGCTGCCATTTCCGCTACTGATGTTGATAGCAGGATCCATTAATACACGCTTGTCCCTGACTTCACTTTTTATGATAAGATGCTGCTTTATTTAAACATCTATCTTCTCAACTAACAGGTGGTGCAATCATCATGCATGGTGCACTCACACCATACTTTGGTGGCTGGACCACTCTTACATTGAAATTTTCATTAACCTTTAAACATACAAAGATTTTATACATCTAGATCATCCCAACACCTAGTTTTTCAGTACAAGTTTCATTGCTTGATTTTCAAGGTAATAGGTTCATAGGAGATTACAAAGCTAATGGCTTAAAACCCCTTACAAGCCTAACCAATATAACCCAATTTTACCCCATATGTATCCCCTAGGGGAAAAAAGAGAGCATGGATTTATGCCTGTGCCTTGACTATCTTTCAGACAACTCCCTGTCCATAAGGGACATTGGCACTACCCCAGGTGCGAATGTGTGATTTTGCACCCACTGATCCAAACTGAGTTTGAGGAACAGCTCTGCATAGCGTGAAAAGGAAGCCTGTTAGAAAGACGGGGCAATCTCAGACACACACCTCTCTCTCCAGCATGTTTGTTAGAGTCCAAAGAAATCAGGATACAAGGATTACGAACCAAGTGCTGAACGAAAGTTTGTTTTTAAAAGCTTCACCAGAACAGCGTTAAAAACACAGAGCACATCCAATATATTGTATATCAAGCGCTTTCACCCAGGCACTCCCAGGCTTTTTCAAGACATTTGTTACATAGTTTGGTGGGTTCCTTTATACTGCCCTTACCAAACCCTAATTTTAATTAACATTCAATTATTCTATTATTGAATTTATAATTAAAGAGGTAGATTCACTTGTAACATTGTCATAGACTGATGGTGTTGTGATAGTTTTTATGTACCAGCAGGATTACGAAGCCTCTTTACACATGCACTTACATGACGTTGAACAATACAATCAAGTGTCAGTAAATGAACGCAATGTTGCATATGCCAAAATTAAATATAGGTTGGAAGATAATTTGTACCAAGGTGCAATAAATGAACAATTGTATAATTATTTGTTGGTCCCCAAGCCAGTCACCCCCATTATTTTCGGTATCCCCAAAGTGCACAAAGGGCTACAACCATTACTATTCAGACCAATTGTAGCAGGAGCTAAGGGGATCACCGAACCACTAGGGAAGTTTTTAGATGCAGCATTGAAAAAGTTTACAACATCTTTAAAATTTTTATGTAAGGACTCCTGGGAATTTTTACGAAGTGTCAAAAAGGAATTTTACAAGGAAACCAAATATTTGGTTACAGTTGATTCCACACGACACCGGCTTAGCATGGTTTAATGAAATGTTGGCTGAACACTCAACATTGGGAGGTAAAATGATAGCACTGCTTGTCGAATTCATGGAGGTTATTCTTAACAATAATTTTGTTTATTTTTGTGGGGAATTATTCCGACAAAAAAGGGGTGTGGCTATGGGCACCCCTTGTGCCTCTGCTTATGCCAACATTGTGCTAGGTCATTGGGAGTCAAAATACATATTTAACACGCAGTGGGTGGAACACCTGGTACACTACCAACGCTATTTGGATGACATCTGTATATTTTGGAAGGGCAGCATAGATGAATTTGAACAATTTATTAGGCACATTAATAGTAGTACAGATTTTTTGAAATTCACATACAATATTAGTACTGACAGTTTGCAATATCTTGATGTGGATTTACGCAGGAACATTGAAAAAGAATGTTTTATGTCTTGTATACATAGAAAAGACAGTTATTCAAATATGTTTCTGCACTACAATAGCAACCACCCTTTATTTCAAAGGAAGGGAATTATCAAAGGGCAACTAATTAGAGCGGCCAGAATGTGCAGTGAAGAGGCTTTGTTTAATGTTGAAAGTTTATTTTTGAAAACATTATTCGAGGAGAGGGGGTATCCCACACAGTTAATAGATTCAGTAATCTCAGAGGTTGCAAGCCAGAGGATGGACAAATATTTCCCTTTACTAGGAGAAGAGCGTAGATATGAACACAGTAGAACAGACAATAAATTAAAAGAACAAGGGTGTCTTTTTGTTCATACAAATTGTAATGAGAGCCTATCAGTAGAAAGGGTTGTTGACAAATATTGGCCAATAGTGACCATGAATGAGGAATTCAAGAAAATGCTTGGTGACAAACCTCAATTTATTAGAAGAAGAAATAAGAATTTAAAGGAATTGCTTGAGACAAATCACGAGGTAGGACAAGTCAGGGCGAACCGAAAGACTGGAACATTTAAATGCAATACTTGTAGGCAGTGCCCCAATATTATTAACAAAAAAGGTTTTTATTTAAATTCAAGAAAGACTTGCATAAAATCTCCGGGGTATTTCAATTGCAAAGCCAAGGGAGTGGTTTATCTTGGGCTGTGTCAGTATTGCCAGTGTTTTTACATAGGCAAAACGGAGAGGACGCTGGCAAAAAGAATATATGAACATCTTTATGAAATCAGCAAAGGGAAGGAAACGAATGCATTCTTTAAACATTCGTTGACTTGTGACCAAATGGAGTTAAGGTTTATAGTTTTGGAACAGGTAGACATTAACCCCAGAGGAGGAAACTGGGAAACCTCATTAGAGTACAAAGAGCTGCTTTGGTAGGTGAAATTAGAAGCGGCAAAGCCCCCTGGCCTTAATGGAGCTATTAGTATTGCTAGTTTATTAAAAATCAGAAGAGCAAAATTGTAATAGAAAGGTAGAATAAGTAAACACCACAATAGATTACAAGTGTTATGTGCTAGGGTATGTTGTTTATAATTCTTGACAGTATTTAATACTAGGTATATGAAGTCTCAATGCTTTAGAGAGGCATATTGCAATAGTGTACAATACTTGGTGCCATTTAGGAAGGTGTGAGCAAAGCTTAAATGCTTGGAAGAACAAGTGCATGATGTTTGTGAAGCACTGTTGAACAATATTTAAGAGATGTAGGAGGATATAAGCGACTGTGTACCTATTACAATGTTTTAGTTTTTTAGTATAGCTGCAGTTGCCAGATTAGGAACACTGAAGAATCTGTATAGCTGATGTAATATTTATTGGTAGTTGCTAGCAGGTTGGGTAGCTTTAAGAGACTTTTTAATACGTAATTTTTAAATGTCTACATTATTTTAAGTTATCCACAGTTTTCATATATTCCTACAGATATTGTTTTGTATTTTAGGTAGAGCAGAGTAAGGAGTTGTGTATTTTAACTTTGTTGTAAAATATAACACCATCAGTCTATGACAATGTTACAAGTGAATCTACCTCTTTAATTATAAATTCAATAATAGAATAATTGAATGTTAATTAAAATTAGGGTTTGGTAAGGGCAGTATAAAGGAACCCACCAAACTATGTAACAAATGTCTTGAAAAAGCCTGGGAGTGCCTGGGTGAAAGCGCTTGATATACAATATATTGGATGTGCTCTGTGTTTTTAACGCTGTTCTGGTGAAGCTTTTAAAAACAAACTTTCGTTCAGCACTTGGTTCGTAATCCTTGTATCCTGATTTCTTTGGACTACCAGTTGGTGTTTTTACAAGGTGCTTCGTTTTTTGTGATTATGTTTGTTAGAGTCGCTGACTAACTTTAGATCCCTAGATCGGGTGACCCTCATGCTGTTTGACTTGTGGAGGTGTAGCAGCTCCATCAGGGCTGGATTTGTGAGTGCCTCGTAGGTCAGGCATTAACAGTCGGTATGAAACAGAGTAAAGGATAGGGTTTTTATTCTATCCACACAGAACATGTTGTTTACACTCACTGTCTTCTTTGTGAGGAACCACTAAGGTCGCTCCAGCTGCTGTAAGTGCCTAGTCAAGTACGTGCCAAATAGCTCACTGTACTTGACTATTGGTCTAATTAGGGCTACATACAGCAGGACTATAATCATACCTCTCAACCTGTCAGTGCACGAAATCTGGACAAAGACTGACAAAATGAGGGGACACAGGCCCAAAAATAGGAACATATTTTAAATATTACTCTTATAAGCTTAGAAAGTTGCTAGAGTAATAGGATTTCTTTTAACATACATTTTCTGAAGGATTTGACGTCTGAAACTCAAATGTATATGTCATTAATTAGTGACTTCAATCCTCAGATCATCCCGGTAACTTGCCAGAAAAACACATATTTTATAACGAACAGACTAAAAATATGAGCCAAAAATCTGAACATTCTGCAAAAATCTGTATAGTTGAGAGGTATGATAATTTTACTTATAAGTTGCACCACACAGAAGGCCTTCCTCACCATTGTGGACACAATGGCAGTCAAAGTTCAGGCTACTACCTGTGTACCTAGATCTCTCACCTCTGAATCTACTCTTAGGGGTGTGCTACTCATATTGTAATCTGCAAAGGTATATGACTTCTCAAAGGGTATAATACATTTTTTTGCATTTAGTTTTAGGCCATACTTCTGGCACCAATCATTTGTCTGACCTAGACCCACCTGAAGGATACCTACCCATTGTTGGGAATTCACTGATTGCCCCCAACTTGCAGTCATCAACAAACTTTGTCATCCAGATGCCTCCCACATTAGCCTTGACTTCAGAAAAGTATATTCCAAACAAGAGTGGTCCCAGCACTGAGCTCTGTGGCACAGTACTAGTAACTGGCCTCTTGCTGGATCTGGATTCACCCACTTTAACCACGTGTCCTGTCCATGAGCCAATTGTATCCATCTGGTGATGTAGGGATTTATGGCCAGTTGTTTGAGTTTACTTAAAATACTTGAGTGGGGAAGTGTGTCAGATGTCTTGGCCAGGATGAGGTAAGCAGTATGTATTGTTTTATCATCATCCACCAGCTTTGTGACTTTCTCAAAGAAATTCACCAAATTCAGTAGGCATGACCTGCCTTGACAAAGCCAAACTGGGTTGTGTCCAGTGTTTGGAGGATTCCTACGTCAATATTTATCAGGTTCATGATAGTTCTTTCCATGACCTTGCATATAAGACTAGTTAAACTTACGGGTCTGTAATTTCCCAGGTCAGTAGATAGTATGCAGATGGATGACTGCTGCTGTCTTGTCTCAAACTCCATCGGGACAAAGTCAGTCCAGAGGCTGTGGTTAAATAGAGATCCTAATGTGCCTGCTAAGTCCTGTTAAAACTATTCAAGAGACAATATGGCATATTGTCAGGCCCCGCTGAAGCCATGTTTTTAGTTTTAGAAAGCACAGTGACAACCTGTTTTTGTGGTGATAACTGGCAGTGGAGTGTTGCAGGGAATTTCTTGAGGGAGAACTGGGGTTGATTGGAAGATGAACTTTGAGCTGAATTTGTCAGCCAGCAGACTTGCTATATCTTCTAGATGAGTATAGGTGATGCCATCTACAACTAATTCCAAACATTGTTGGGTCTTACCCTTAGGACTGCCAACATAACTGTCAAATGCCATATGGTTATCCTTAGCTTTGGAGGCTATTTTTACCTCCAAGTCTGCTTTCAGAGATTTGACTAGTTCCCTGATTCGCTTGTTTACATTAATGAGGAACTTTCTGCTCTGTTGTGTACATTCCCTCTTACTTCTTGACAAGATTTTCCTCCTTTTGTTGTACAACCTACTAATTCCAGGGGTCCACCATGGTGGCTTGCTTTTGAGGGTTGACTTAAGTTTATTTTGGTTTGGTACTGCCATCTCTATGCAGTTGTTTATAGGGTAATACAGGGCTTTTGTGTATGCCTGTGCATAGGTTTCTGTGTTTTCTGAATTTGGGAGAGCTTCAAAACTAGCTAGAGGGTAATTTACCTTACAGAAGTTCTTAAAGTTTTTGGGATCAGGTTGGGGGGGACTAGTTTTATCTGTATTTCAAGGGAGATCACTTTGTGATCTGATCTTACCAGTGAGGACATCACACTAGGGGACTGCAGCACTCTCCCACATTTGTGAGTGCAAGATCTAGGACATTTGCTCCCCTAGTGGGAGTGCAGACAAGCTGCTTCAGGGCATCTGAATTTACAAAGTCAAGAAACCTTGGGCTTGCATGCTACTGGTCATGTATGCCTCCCAATTAACAGAGGGGTAGTTAAAATCATTCCTGAATATGCTACTGGGCTGGATGGTGAGTGATTCTAGTAACTTCAGCTATGATGTATGAGTTTCCTGTTTCATGATGGGGGACCTGTAGCTAGCATGAATATGGTAATAATTGTTTCCCATGGTTATTTGGACATGGAGTAGCTCAAGCACGTCATATTGTTTGATCAGCTTTGAGGTGCGTTTACCATTTATGTAGATAGATACACCTCCACCTTTAGCTCTTTCATGTTCAGTGGGTAGTCCGAGAGTATAAAAGGAGTTACAGCCATGCACTACCAGAGTGCTTTCCATGGCCTTGAGCCACATTTCAGTACATGCAAGGATGTCACCATTCTCCGGGGTGTGGAGAGCTTCTAGGGAGTGCAGTTTCTTGTTGAGACTCCTAACATTGAGCAGTAACATCTTTAGCTTGTCCTGGTTAGCTTTTATTATGCTAGAAGGTTTGTCTGTTTGGCAGTGCCTAAAAAATGTACTATAGGGGTGGATAATGTTTTGGTCAATATCTGCAAGACTACAGGTGACAGGTGGAGACCATCCCTGGCAAAGCAGCATGGCCTATCAACCACGTCCTCCCAGGCTGACAAGTATTGGACCCTTTGTAATGACCCCAGTAGCAAAGCCAATTGTTAAAGTCGATCACTTTCTGCTGGTATTGAGGCATCATCTTTGGAGATGATAGAATGCTACTCAGTGATAGGCTCATACCTACCTGCGACACAAATTATGAGAGCTCAATTATCTCTCTCTTCATATATGAATTGTTTCATCCATAGCTGGTACCTCTGAGCTTTTACATTTCTAATTATGCTTTTTTTTTTTTATCTGCCAACAAAGTCAAAGTAACCTTTATATGATGCATCCTATATTATTTGATTGTCTTGCATCTACCAATACTTAATGAAAGCAGGTTTATGATATCTTCTTCACCGGATTTCTTTCTCATATGCCTCAAAAATGCCATGACGTCCCCTGTATTTTATTAACTTATTACATCCGAATGACACCTCCAGGTGAGTCTGCAGTTAATTCCTACTGACGCCTCTAGGCGTCAAATGTTGCTTGTTCATATTTGGATCAATAATTCCAAAACCATGCTATGTACAAGGTTATAAAACATTTCATCTTAAAGCTTACACAACAGCAAACTCAACTGCATTAACATTTGATCTCTGTCTAGTGCAGGTAAATATATATTAACTGTTGTTTTTATTATATTAATTTATATAGACATAATTTTTAATTTTTTTGGGGCAAA